>NC_067457.1:17631040-17858540 GCF_025434085.1 Hippocampus zosterae | reverse complement strand
CATACCCTGGCTGTTTTAGATGCCTTCCGACTCCAACATACCTGACTGAAATAAGCAGCTCATCAGCAAGCTCTGTCGATGCCTGAAACGATTGCGACCAAACGAATCAGGTGTGCTGGAGTCAGGAGGCATCTAAAAAAAACAGCCAGGATACAGCTCTCGAGGAACCCGAGGTTCCCTACACCTCAAGCGACCTCCCGTGATCGACCCGTTTCCGCACACGAATGCCATCGTGAGCAACAGCCACAACAGCCCACAAAGACAAACGAAACAGAAAAAGAAAAACCTTTGTGAAAATCACTGCCTAACTTCGTCGAGAGCTGACGCGGAGGCACGCGATGCACTTTTGCGGCGGCGTGTTCACTAATCGTAGCTCACGCGTGCCGTTGTCAAATGTTTGTCTCGGACATTCAAGTCAAGTCATCAGTATTTCTGGAGCACTTTCAAACAGCCATCGCTGCATACAAAGTGCTGTACACGGAGCAATTTAACATGCACAATAAACAGTAAGACAAATCGGTAATAAAGGCGGTAGAAAGCACCAAACAGTAAAACCAAGAACAAAACTAAGTCATGCGGAGTCGAATGCCAAAGAATACAAGTGAGTTTTGAGGAGGCTTTTGAAGATGGGCAGCGAGGAGGCTTGCCGAATGTTCAGTGGGAGGTCATTCCAGAGAGAGGGACCAGCAACAGAAAAGGCTCGACCCCCTCTGAGCCTCAGTTTAGTCCTTGGTACTTCTAATAATGTCTGGTCCACAGACCTGAAGCGCCGGGCAGGTGTGTAGCGGCGGATGAGCTCAGAGAGGTAAGGTGGCGCGAGATTATTCAGAGATTTGAAAACAAAGAGGAGGATCTCGAAAATAATTCTAAAATGAATGGGGAGCCAGGTTAGGAGTGCTCCCTCTTACGAGTACCAGTCAAGAGACTCCCATTCTCTGACAGTACCCTTCCGCCATCTCTTTCCATTTTCAAACGTTTTGGAAAAAGCTCCGGGGGGCCATTAGGGTGGCGCTAAAGAGCCACATGCCTTGCCCGAAGACGGCCGGGACAGGCTCCGGCCCCCCATAAGACAACCTTAGCTTCAAGCAAACGGCTTCCGAGGTGCGCCAGGTGGGCGCAGTTGCCTTTGGGAACCACCGTGCCGTCTTCTGCTCCGGCTGTTGGATTTCTGCAGGTTTTTCAAGAGGATGGAGGATGACGAACATCCGCTTTCTTTTTGGTTAGGTCCGCTTTTGAGCCATCGCAACAAAGCCGCAGCGCCGGTGGCTCCCGGGAGACCGCCGAAAGGCAATTTTGGGTCTCGCCGCCTTGCTGTAGGAAAACGGCAGCCGTGTGTCTCGGGGGTGGTCTGGTACCGGGCTCCACCCGGGTGGCGCTTGGTCCGCACTGTTAGTGAGCCAGACTCTTGCGTGCCATTTGCAAGATTGGTGGGATTCCCCGCTCGGTACTCGGCGCCAATGGTCTACCGCGGCGCCACGCATCAGGCGGGCGGCAGTCATCCAACAGCGTTTCCTGCTGTTTGGTCATTCCGATGAGTGAGCACAGGCGAGGACAGGCGTGTCCGCGTTGTGTCTCGCGCGGCAGCCTTGACTTTGAACATGCTAATTGTTTTGTGGCTTGCTTGCAATTGTCGCAGGATCGTGCTGGCGCCACTCTGTTGTGTTCCATACTCCACCGTCAATCAAACCGGAAACTGACTGGATTCTTTCCGCTCCCTCCGCCTTGCTTGAAGGCCTTCCCCAAAAACCCCGGTGGAGGCAAACGTCGGCGCACTCGCCGCGAAAGCACGAGGAGAATAAAAGGTAACCGAGTCAGTCGGAGTGTTCAACGTATGCGTCGAAGGGAGCCGAAGAAATACGCCCGCGGCCTTTCTACGAGCGGGCAATGCACGGGCCCCTGGCGCTTGAGGCCAAAGGACAGCCATCTTACCGTGCCACTTTGGACTCACCGCCTTTGCCGGGTTTTGGCCGCGGGCCCCGTTATCGGTGCTCCCTGGCTGGAGTCGCCAGTGCCATTCAAAGGGGGGGAGAATCAACGCATTCGAGTGAGGCGGGCAAAGTCAGGGGGACGTCTCCTGCCTCCGGCGATGCGTCCGGTCATTGACTGGATTATGTTTCAAAATGTTCCAAAAAGTTCCCAGGAGGCCGTTTTCTTCTGGGACTGGATTTGCCAGGGCAGGGACTGTCACGGTGCGCGGTGGTGGTGGACCCCAAAAAGCAGGCAGGAGAGAGGAGCAGGGTGTATTTGAAGAAGTGTATTGATAAAACACAGAAAACTAAATCCGAAACAAACAAAGTCCAAAGTAGGAAACAAAAACCATGACTGAAGCTCAAAACTATCAATAACAGAAACATGACCAGAAACATGACAAACAAACAAACATGACAGTAGCTAAGAGCACCAATGACTCAGTGTTCGGGCGGGAGTCCGTTTCTACAACTAATAATTACATAACGACCAACAGGTGTGCAGCTGCAGAGGGAGCCCTACAGTGCCACCTGTTGGTCCCAAACCAAATCATGACAGGGACAGGGTGGGGTGAGTCTCGCAGTTCCTTGGTCGGTAGGTTCGAGTTAGACCACGTTCAAGAGTATTTGCAAACACCTTTGAGCGAGTGCGGACACAGGAAATCCTTTTCAGACCAGTTGGGATCATGTTATCAATCAACTATTCCGTCTTCGTTTTTGGTTTAATCACACATGCCAAAGTCAATATTATCATAGGGTGAAGGGAGATGCTATGTGTGAAGGATAGCGCTCACATTTTCTCAGAATGTTCAAACAAGCATGCCAGTCAAAAAAAATCCTTGCGGTGCGCGCTGCGGTCACGATGTCAAGAAATAAAATAGAGAGCCGGAGTTCAAGAATTTGATGTGATGATATCTGATAACAAAGCCTGTCTTTTGGAACGAAATCTAAGTTAAACAAGACTGTATATTACATCTTTTATATTTCTGTTTCTGAAGAGGTTGCATTAACCGACAATTTTCTATCATTGACGGATTTTTTTTTAAGAGTGGACGGGGAAAATTTAAGGCCGTCCGTCATTTTTTTTTTTTTTGTTGTTGTTATTAAACTTTTTATCGAATTTATTTAAACGGAAAAAAGATAAACAATAAATAGAACCACATCAGTTCCGGGCTTCGAAATAGAGCATACATCACATAGACATTCCTGTGAGAGGGGTTACAATTAGCCATCCGTCATTTTGACGGGTTGAAAATTGGGCCGTAAACCACCGCGCAGTACATCCTTAAGAATCCAGCGCGGCACTTTAAGAGAGAGTAGCAGACAGACAAGGATGAATAATGACGGGTGGATACTCGACAGAGACCGGAAGGAGTTCTTTGAATTGTCATTGCAAGAGTTTAGTACAGGCGACTTGCTTTTTTGCGAACCACGGTCGCTCGTGGGAAAAACATTTTCACGGCCTCGAAAAAAAATTCAGCGAGAGAGAAGCCCGACCGCTCGGGCGGCCCGATCTTACCTCGACCAATGATGTCGCAGAGCACAACTGAAGGCACAGGAAGCACTGGCAATACATGATGTTATCAGGTCAACGCCAAATGAATCAGCGATGAATGCGAGCATCGGAACAGCCTCCTAGATGAAGATCGAGAAGAGGACCTCAACTTGAACCTTGCGGGACACCGTTACTGATCAGCCTGAAGTCTCGCTGCCGACCCTGAAAGGAAACGGACAAAAATCATTTCATTTCATCTCAAAAGCGGATCGCGCTCAACCGTGTCAAACACTTTGGCCAGATCAACGAATCTCCCTCGTGTGAGCACATCGTTATCGGCCGCTGATTGCATGTCATTGGCAAATGTTCGAAGAGCAAGGGGGGTCCTTTAATTGCTGTCCAGGGAGCGTGCTCATAAATGACCCGGAGAAGCTGGGCGGGAAAGTCACGGCGGGGACCTTCTGCAGTGGCCGCTGGTCAGACAAACGATGGAAAGGGTGGAATTCCCCAGGCTTGTCTGATTCCAGGGGGATGAGAAAGCTGGGTCCAGTCAGGTCGGGGGGGGGGGGGATCTGGGACCCACTCCGGTAGCTTGGCTCATTCGCTTTGAGCTCTTGGGTTCAGCAGGGGCGGAGAGCCACCCGATGGAACGACGAGTTCGTCACAGCCAAAAGACCGGCCCGAAGGGGCTGCCGGGCGGGCTTGGCCCAGCGGTCCACGCGTCAACCTCGGGATGGGCGGGTGGCGGCCCTCGGAGGAAAATGAGTCAGGAAGCCCAGCGGGTCCAAAAGGCCCGCCGAGGACAGCAAAGCCCTTCTTTACGTTTTTTGGAATCGTCCCTCGCTGCTCTCCAGGGGAGAGGGAATGCTTCTCGGCGCAACTTGGCGTGTTCTCTGCTGCCACCCGGTGGTCGGCCGGGCTCTCCTCACCTTTCCTCACAATTGCTGAGACGGCAGCGCGCGCAGCACAGCGATCGAACTGCCTGCGGCCTCCGCCACTCGGTTGGAGAGCACGCGGGCAGGCAGTGGTCCACAGTCAAATTGGTCATTGGAAGTTGAAGTACAATCGCCTCCCCCAACATGAGCAACACGTTGGACAAGAACTGCGAGTATGTGAGGCCCCGCCCCCTCCACTCTTCATGAGCAATTGAGGGTGAGTAACTTGGAAAGGTCCATCTGAATGGCCTGGGCTACAATCGATCCGCGATTCGGAGACTCGAAAACCGCCACCGTCGCTTTGGCCATGAAGCAGCCACAGGTGTTTGGCGTTTGGGTGAAAAGAGGCGGCGATTTGCACTTGTCCCGGAAGCTGGCAGCGGTCTCCATTTTAGAAGTGGGCTGGGAGGGGTCACACATGCGTCATGCCATGAGCGCTTCGGTGCCTCATTCCCCAGAGGGTGCGGCCGCAGGTCTGCTGCCATCTTCTGGCGAAATATAAAACAGATTTTTGGACACGCCCATCTTCTGCTCTGACCAACGCTGCTGACGGGCCACACGTTCTTCCTTTTATGCCACAGGCCGGAGACCGCAGGGGCTTCAAACACGACTGCGGGAATGCGTCAAGCCTCCATTCCGCTCATTAAAAATATCCAGAAAAGTATGTGAGCTCATTTGCCAGACTGTGAAATGCCACATGGGTGTGTGTGTGTGTGTTTATGCGCACATGGGCTAGCCATGGCAGCGTTTTACAGCGCCTTCAGAAAGCCACCAGTTTTGTTCTACCCGTTCAGCTGTCAATCAAGACATTCCTCGTGTTCCGAGGTGGTTTGTTGTCAAAATCTAAGGATGGAGAGGCAGAAACGAAACATTCAGTCCAGTTTTCTTGTGTGTTTTTAATGGTGTCGAGCCAAGAAAGGGTCAACGGGTGTGGCCATCCCCCCCCCCCGAAAAACGTCGGCGTGTGAACCAGAGCGGCTATTCTGCCATGACGCTGTCATTCCGTTTCGTCTATTGTACATGTCATGTGAAACATCGGAAGCCTCGCACAATCATTTCTTGCAGCAGACGCGCCGCTTGGCTTCACGATCATGTGGGAGGAGAGGCCAACTCGTCACTCCTTTAGCGCTCATGAATTCTGATTTTCGCGTCGCGCCCAATTCCAAAACGCCGTTTGTAGTGCGGCCCAAAAGAAGTCGAAGAACAACTCGTGCCAGCGTTGTCGCTTTTGTTAGAACTGACTTTCAAAAGCACGTTCATCTTTTGCCGGCGCAACCGAACCAATCGTATGAAGCATCAAGTGTCGGACAAAGATGAAAAGACATTATTTCTTGCGGAAATGTACAAATTTACAATATTTAAAAGGCGCATCACAAGACCAGCGCGAGCACGGCGGCGGCAATTGTGCCGGCGAAGGAGAACATCGGGACGCCGGCGCCGCTCGCTTGCGCTTGCGTCGATATGGTCAAGGATGCGTTCGCCGCCCTCGTTGCGAAACCGCCGGCCGAGGCCGCCACATAGGCCAGAGCCCGCATGTTGGCCGTCTCCGTGTCGAGAGGTTGTCCCGCCATGGTGGTGATCACAGCCAGGTCTGCCGCTTGTCTGGTGGTTTCGGTGGCCGCCAGCGTTATGGACGCCACGTTCTGGACGGCCAGTAGAGTTAAAACCTCATCAAAGTTATCCTGCGAAGTTTCGTCCAACGTGCCTTGCAACCTGCTTATCAACGCTCTCCAGTCGACGTCGACATCCCTGGCCGCTTGGCGGGCCTCCATGATGGTTTCTGTCGTCGCTCCGGCGGAGGCCACGTTTTGCGCAGCCGTCGCCGCCCTGGAAGCTATTCCGGCCGCCTCCGCGGCCACGTTTGCCAATTCTACTTCCAAGGCCGATCCATTGTTAGATGCCGCCGCGGCCGCGTCGGCTGCGTCGCCGGCCGCGCTACTGGCCGCGAGTCCGGCGTTCACCGCCGAGGTCAGGGTAACTCCTCCGTTGGTCAGTGAGAGGGCGGCGCTCGCCGCGTCCTCTGCGACGGTTAACGCGTCTCTGGCCGCCGATTCTGCTCCCGAGCCGGCCGCCGCCGCCGAGCACGTCGCGGTGATGGCAGCGGCTGAGGCGGTCAAGCCCACCCCTATTGACTCCTGCGCCAAGCTGAGTGCCGTTCTTTCGGGACGGTTTTGCACCAGTTCCCTCGCCGATTGGGTTGTCGCATTTGCAACAGTCGCTAAACTCTGTGTGCCTGATAAAGTGTCTGCCGATTCGGCGGCGATTCCGGCAACCTCTGTCAGCAACGCGACCTCTCCTGCACCCTCAATGGCTGCAAACTCTTCCGGGGTAAGCGTGGATGACGGCGGACGCGAAAATAGCTCTCTGGCTTCCCTCGACACTGTCACAAGTTCGCCTGCAGTGTCGGAAAACTCTCCTGGATCTCCCATGACCGCTTGCGTGGCCACCGCCGCCGCGTCGAGCGACACCTGTGCCGCTTCCTCGTCAATGCCTCCTGACGGCGACGCCGCTTCCGCCGCCGCGTCCGCCGCCGCGGCCACCGCTTCCGCCGCCTCGGCCGCTCTCGCCGCGGCCTCTCGAGCCTCCTCTGGGTCCGCATCTCCGTTTGCCACCGACAACGCCGCAACGTTTGCCGCGTCTGCGCTGTCCAAGGCGGCGTCGATGAGATCGTCGAGATCCGCTCCCGTACCTGTTGCGGTAACGGTCGCCGCCGAAGCGGCGAGGCTCGCCGCCGCCGCCGCCAGGGAGGCTTCCCTTGAGGCTTGGATAGCCTCAGTTGACACTCCGGCGGCCTCCGCCGCCGCCCCCGCGCTTTGTGCGGCACTCTGGATCTGTAGGACGGCTAATTCGCCAGCCAACTCGGCTTCCGCATCTCCTCCGGTTGGCGCCACGGCTCGCTCCGCTGTGTCTAGCGCAGCTTGAGCCTGCGCTGCCGTTTGTTCTGCCAAGGCAGCCGAGCTGCTGGCCGCCTCGATGGCCTGTCTTACGCTGGCCTCGACATCTGGCGGGAGGTCTGCTGAATTGAGCAACTCTTGTAGCTCTTGCGCTGCCATCTCGGCCTCTCGGTTGGCATTTCTCGCGTCTTGGATGATCGATGCCGCATTTTCCGGCGTGATTCCAGAACCCGTAACATTTGCCGCTAGGGCAGACGTCGTCGCGGCCGATCTCGCTATCGTTGCCGCGTTTTGGGCCGCCGCCGAGAGTTGTGCCGCGAGTGGGGCCAGTTCCCCGCTCGTGTCGTTCGCAGCTTCTTCTGCTCTCATGGCGGCAATTTCGGAAGCGGCCGCGGCATTGTCTGCCGCCGCCGCCGCTGCAGTTGCATCGATTGTGCCTTGTGAAAACTCCAGCGCAGCATCGGCTGCTTCCTCGGCAGCATCGGCTGCGTCCTCGGCAGCCGATGAAGCTTCCTCCGCAGCCGCTTCTGCTTCTGAGGACCCCCCTGAAACTGCGGCCGTTGCCGCCGCGGCCGAGCTGGCCAATAATGCTGCCGTCGATGCCGCAGTGGAGGACGCCGCCACGGCCGTCTCTGCTGATCTTCGGATTGCAACTTCTCGAACCGTTTCATTAGCTGGGACTTCATCTGGGGTAGTGGCTGTGTCGTCGCTGGTTACGCCGCCAGAGGTTGGGCCTTCATCGGGTGTACCGTCTTGACCGTCGGGCGTCGGGGTGACATCGGTCGACCCGTCGGGATCCTGGGAGTCAGTGTTTTGACCGTCGGGGGTCGGGGTGACATCGGTCGACCCGTCCGGATCCTGGGAGTCAGTGTTTTGACCGTCGGGGGTCGGGGTGACATCGGTCGACCCGTCCGGATCCTGGGAGTCAGTGTTTTGACCATTGGGCGTCGGGGTGACATCGGTCGACCCGTTGGGATCTTGGGGGTCATCGGTTACCTGGAGAAGCACTCGACCACTGGCACCATGTCGCTCAAGTCCCTCAGCCATGGTTCCTGTTTCAATGGAGCGCTTTTGTCAGACATCCAACATCACGACACGAAGCTCTGGATTGTAATATTCCGTTCAGATTACTTACCAAAGAACACAAGTACACAAATCAAGGTCTTAAGAATCATTGCCATGCTTTTTTGTTCCCTGTTGTGCCAAAGCAAATGCGGCGTTTTCCTGTAGAAATGAGGACCAGAGAAAAAGAACAACACTCAGGTGTTATTAAGGCAAAATTCCATTGAGTCCCCAAATATTTCCTCTTTTCTAAAAAAACGTTTGGACTTTTTTAGAAAAGTGGCAAATTGTCAGAAACACTGCAAGAATGCTTACCACGAACATGTTTGTTTTGCCCTGCCTTGTCTCTGCCAGTGTATGATGATTATTAGGAAGGCGAGTTGACATTGCAGGGGTGAACATTAGGCTTCATAAACGGCAACAAAGATAGTCCTACGAACCGGTCGCGCAACGTTCCGCGTCATTCGTGGCGAACTACTGGACATCGGTAAACCAACCCGACCTGTTGGGCTTTGGCTTTCTCGGACGATAGAATCCGGCGGCCGGCAGGCGGCGAGTAAGAGCGGCACCGTCTTCACGTCACCGACAAACAGACTGCGTGCGCGGCGAAAGGGTGGCAACCCGCTCGGCTCTCGGGAGAAAGTCCATCCTCTTGGCAAGAAAATGGACTGTCAGAGCGTAGGAACGAGTCGAATCGGGGAACTGTTCAGTTGAAATCAAACTGGAGGTGGTCGATTGGCGAGGGGGGTCAGTGCGAGCGGATCACGCGACTTCAGACGTCGTCCGCAGGCAGCCAGCCGCCCACCCTCATCGGGTCGGCATCGAGGCAGGCGCCAACTAATGCCAGCAATGTGAGGACTTTGCCAGGAGGGGGTGCCAAATTCTGGATGGGATGGACAGGAACAGAAAGGATGCCCCGTCCCGGCCGGACCTCTCACCGTTCCTGCGTCCACCCCGAAGACAACGACTCGAAACAGTCGAGGCGTGGTCCGGAGAGTCCGCGCAGCTTTGACAAAACGGGGCCAACTCGCAGGTGGCGCTTCGACCTTCCGCGCGGGGAGAAGAGTCCTCTGTGGCTCCGGAGGACTTTGCCTCTGCCGCGCCGCGCCGGGGCGAGCGCCTCAGTACTGGTACTCGGACCACTGCCGTTGCCAGAAAACATCGCGGTGCACACGCCGCATTCTCTTTGTCCACACCGTTTTTGACGCCGAGCTGATCTTTTTGGCTCGGAATGAAGTACGTAAACGAGACGACTTGAAATTTTGATCTGTTGTCAACGTCAGCCTTTCCCACATTCTACAAGTCCCGTTTTGTGAAGATTGACGCTTGAAGGTTTACCGTGTCCAAACTCGACCGTCTCATTGGCTAAACAAAACCAAGCGAGCCAAATGGGTTCCTCGCGTGCCCTTCTACCAATCGCAAGCCAGATGTGTGCGAAATGACTTCAAGAAGAAACTTACTTACTTACCCGTACTTGAGACGAGTCCGCTGTCGATACCCTGAGCGGAGCTGCGGCGGAGTTGCGCGTGTGCTTGTGTGTGACTCTGTTGGTCCTGCTCCAACGTTATATGTCGCCTCCTCACCGGCTCGTGATCATTTGTAAAGAGTGTGACCTTCAGTTGAGTCCTGTCCTCGTTGAGGCGAGGCCTTAATTGTTCAACCGCCACTCCTTCCTCTGGTGAACGGGAGGAATTGTTTGCTAATGCCTTTGTGCGTAATCAAGACACGAATCTCGTCGAGCGACATTGCTTGTGCCGTGTGTAATTGGCCAATTAAGCCACTAACGTCAATGCTAAATGAGTCCCAAAGGGAACAAGTTGCGATTGGCAAAGTCACCGCCGATGCCGTCCACCGGCGACCATTGCGCCGATGTGTTGCGGGCGCGGTTCTCCGATGGATGAACCTCAAGTGCGCGGCCGATGTGTTCATCGTGTTTTCCTGTTGATCGGCGCCAGGAGCAAGGGGCCGGGGTGCCGCATCTCCCGCCGCCAAGCTCCAGGGGAGAAAAGTCGAGAGTCGACGTGCTTCAAAAGCATGCTCCCCTTCCCCCAAACCGTGGACCGGTTTCACGTGACCACACCTTTTAACCGAGTGGCGTCGTCACCGACGCAACTGGAGACGATGAGCGAAACGGAGGCAGCTGTTTTTGGTTTTGTTTTTCCGACGTTGCCTTTCCTCCTTCCTCCTCGTTTTGTTTCTGCATGTCCTCATCACCCCGGTCCCTAGCGTTCATCGGTCAGCCCCCTCCGACCTGGACCACCCGCCTCGGGATGGCATGCGTGACACGCCCGAATGTCTCGCGCTTCATCGCGCTTTCGGATGAGCCCGGAGGAAATGGAATCGGGTGGCCGCTGCGAAGTTTTGTGCACCCCCCGGTGTCCGCGACCGTCACATGCAGGTTGCAAAAGCGCCTGGCGAACCCTGCTTTGGGTTTGACCAAACAGATTTCCGGAGCGTGGAGGGAATCGAATTGGTATTTGACTTTTATTTGGTCTCCCGAAGGAGAAAGTCATCTCGGAGGACAGACGATGCCGCGACCTACCTTGGACAATAAATACATGACAGCGTCCTCATGTCCTGCCGCTTGTCTGTCAGCCTCCCTCAAATTGTTTATTAATAACGCTGACAGCCTGCAGTATGAATGACTTTTGAATATGGATTCAGTTTCCAGAGAGGAGTCCGAAACCTCCTTCCTGAGTTTTGGGAGTGTAGCGCACGGGAAGGATTGTCTAAAGTGTCGTTGGTCTGTTGAATAACGGTCTGGATATACATGTCCCTGCGAGCAGGGGGCGGGTGCCGCCCCATTGTCTTCCCTGCTGTCTTAACCAAGCCGGTCAGCTTCGTATTTCGCAGTTAGGTTCTCGAACCGACCGGTTATTCCGAAGCGCGGGACTGACTCACTGGTCGCTCTGTCGAAAATCTCTCAGACAATTTTGATTTCCCCGTCCATTACTGCGGGTGTGCATCAGCCATCGGATTTGATCGCCTCGGTGGGCTTAAATATGCGATGTGCAGTGGCGGGCCGTGCATTTCAACCTTAGGCCTTCAGTGATGTCACATACATGAACACAATATAGGCTGGTCAGCACTTAATTTCAGGAGCATTTAAAACCATCAAGTATGCGTGCACAATTAAGAGCAGGAAACTAAATGTACAAATATTGTCAAAACTAAAAAGATTGAAAAAATACCATATAAAATGCCACGCAAATTACGCTGTGTGATCTTAAACAAGTCTGTCCAATAAATTGCGCAATGTCGCAGTTTCATGTAAGACACCAACCACACAATAACAAAACAAACTATTCTTTGAAAATAAAGTAAACAGATCATGTGCATTTTGAAAATCGGCGATACAACAGCAAATAACTGAAAATGTTGAGCAGCTGAGATTGAACGAACTTTAGTGCACGCAGCTGACAACAATGAGCCATTATAAATTGCAGGTGAGCCGATTTATTTGATACATTTTTGTATCTTTGTCATTTTATTTCGTTACCATTCATTTAATACTCACGAAATAAAATGACAAGAAGAAATGTAAAATAAAATTCATTTACTCACCAATGTAGTGCCGGTTCACTGAGCTGCACATCTACGCGAGTGTCCCCCATACGTTTTTAAACGCACCGTAGCTTGTAAGAGCCCGTGCTCTGATGTTTCCTTGCTGCCTTGGGTCAATCCAATGCTTCAATGGGTAAATCCAGTGTGGCTCCAAACACCAAATCGGTCCGTTGCAAGCTACCGGCATTCCCAGCAGTATAATTTGCAGCGTGTCTCAGAGGCTGTGAGCCACGGGCACCGTTCATAATTGCTCGTCTGAAAATGACAGACAAACCCTTTTACTTGCTGGGACAGGCTAGCTAGCGCAGGAATTGGGTGACCTCTTCGCACAATATCCAGCTTTTCCTGGAAGGTCCGTCTTGAAAATTGTGTGGAAAGTAGGCCCGCAACCAGATCAATGTCTTCTTCTTCAGCCATTTTGGGTTAAATGCATCGATAGCTCCCTCTAGCAGGCGCTAATCCAATCACCGAACGCGCACGTCTAGTGTCCGACGTAAGGCCTTCTCGCTGGCCCCGGTGCGCAGACTCGCGATCTGATTGGCTATTGCACAATGACTGTGCCCGTTCATTTAAAGCGCACAGGGGCCCGAGCAAGTTTAATTTACCTGGCAACACAAGCTAGCTGAAATATGATTGGTTAAAATCCCTACCATAATGAGTTATTTATCGAGTTATTTAAAATAAGCCACTCGACTAAGTGGAAATAATATGACGTAAAGAATACAGAGAATCATTTTGTTGAAATATTTATAAAAATAACATGAATTACATTTATGTTATTGTATGAATGTTTAGGCCAGCAGAGAAGGCCTTGCTGGCCCTGAGGGTCCGCCACTGGCGATGTGGAAGATGATGAATTGCCCAAAGTCGAGACTGTCTGCAGTTGCTTCCGCATCTCTTGCCAAGTCGCGTCATCATGGTCACCATTATCGGTACAGTCAAAGTTCCTGTTGACGTCGACCAGCTGATTGCAGTTCAATGTGTTACCGAGACTGGAGAGAGGAGGTCAGCCCTCTGGCGGGATGCGAAACCGATAGATTCGCCACGTGACAAGACCACCGGCCGGGTAATGCCAGACCTTAGGAGCATGATGAGTGCGGTGACCGAGATGCCCGTCGTTCAGGAGGAATAAGAAGACCCATATGAGCACATTTTCCATCAGTTCTCGGGGCACGGCTCACCCTTGTGGTGGGCTCGAGCGACGGCGGCGGCGGCGGCAGAGGCAGAGAGGAAGCAATTCAGTCCAGTGGTTTTAATTGCATTGGGTCGAGAACGAAACAACACTCCAACAGGGCGAGCAAAAATGCAGGCTTCCCGTACTTATGCCCGACAAAACACTCTTTGTACTGCGTCACAGCTGAAGTTGAAGTGCAATTCATGCATTCATTGTTGCTTTTGTCTTGACTGACTTTCATGACGTCCACCACGAAGTCCGAGGCACATTTATCTTGAGCCGGCGTTTCACACTCAATGACAAGGTGCATATATCAAACATACATTAGAACACAAGCATAAATAGATGGCTTTCTTCACAAAATTCACAAGTCCTTGATGTAAAACACGCTTCACAACATTAGCGGGAGCACGGCGGCGCCCAACATCGCAGTAAGCGACAGCACCGGGATGTTAGCGCCGCTCGTCTGCGTATCCGTACCCGCGGCCGCGGCCGCGGCCACCGACGTGCTTGCCGTTCGCACCGCCACGTTGGCGGACGAGGCGGCCGCCGAAGCGAAAGTTTGCATCGTCTCCGTCTCAGTGGCGAGGCGTTCGTCCGCCGCGGTCGTCGTCGCGGCCAACTCTGCCACCCGTCTGGTGAAGTCCGTGACCACCTGGCCCGTGGACGCCACGCCCAGGGTCGCCAGCTCGTCCACGACCTGCCCGCAGCCGTCCTGCGAAGCCCCCGTCAGCATGTCTTGCAACCTGCTGGTCAAGTCTACCCAGTCTCTGTCCACGTCCTGGGCCACTTGGCGGGCATCCTCGATGGTTTGCGTCGTGGCTTCTGCGGAGGCCACGTTCTGCGCCGCCGCCGCCGCCCTGGAAGCTATTGCGGCCGCCTCCGCGGCCAAGCCGGCCAACTCCACGTCGGCGGCCGATCCGTTTTGAGACGCCGCCGCCACGGCCGCGTCGGCCGCCCGGCCGGCGGCGCTACTGGCCGCGAGTCCGGCATCCACCGTTGAGGTCAGAGTACCTTGGCCGTTACCCAGCGAGCCGGAGGCGTCCGCCGCCTCCTCTGCCGCCGTTAACGCGGCTCTCGCCGCCTCTTCCGCTCCCTGGCCGGCCGCGACTGCCGAGGTCGTCGCGGTGATCGCTGCGACTGAGGATGTGAAGCCGACCACGAGGGAATCTTGTGCCAAGCTGAGCGCCGTTCCCTGCGGAAGGTTTTGCACCATTTCCGTCGCCATTTGTGTCATTGTGGTTGCCGATCTCACCAGGGCTTCTGCGCCCTCTGAATCGTCTGCGGTTCCTGCGATGATTCCAGTGGCTTCCGCCAGCAAAGCGACCTGCTCTGCATCCTGAATCGCCGCCGTCGTTTCAGGTGTCTGCATGGATGACGCCGGGCTTCCAAACAGTTCCGCGGCATTTCGGGATATCGTGGCAAATTGCGCTGCGGTGTCGGAAAACTCTCCTGGATCTCCCATGACCGCTTGCGTGGCCACCGCCGCCGCGTCGAGCGACACCTGTGCCGCTTCGGCATCAATCCTTCCTGACATCGACGCCGCTTCCGCCGCCGCGGCCACCGCTTCCGCCGCCTCGGCCGCTCTCGCCGCGGCCTCTCGAGCCTCCTCTGGGTCCGCATCTCCGTTTGCCACCGACAACGCCGCAGCGTTTGCCTCATCCGCGCTGTCCAAGGCGGCGTCGATGAGATCGTCGAGATCCGCTCCCGTACGTGCCGCGGTAACAGTTGCCGCAGAGGCGGCGAGGGTCGCCGCCGCCGCCGCCAGGGAGGCTTCCCTTGAGGCTTGGACAGCCGCTGTTGGGCTTCGGGCAGCCTCTCCCGCCGCCGCCCCCGCGCTTTGTGCGGCACTCTGGATCTGTAGGACGGCTAATTCGCCAGCCAACTCGGCTTCCGCATCTCCTCCGGTTGGCCCCGCGGCTCGCTCTGCTGTGTCGAGCGCAGCTTGAGCCTGCGCTGCCGTTTGTTCTGCCAAGGCAGCCGAGCTGCTGGCCGCCTCGATGGCCTGTCTTACGCTGGCCTCGACATCTGGCGGGAGGTCTGTTGAATTGAGCAACTCTTGTAGCTCTTGCGCTGCCATCTCGGCCTCTCGGTTGGCATTTCTCGCGTCTTGGATGATCGATGCCGCATTTTCCGGCGTGATTCCAGAACCCGTAACATTTGCCGCTAGGGCAGACGTCGTCGCGGCCGATCTCGCTATCGTTGCCGCGTTTTGGGCCGCCGCCGAGAGTTGTGCCGCCAGTGGGGCCAGTTCCCCGCTCGCGTCGTCCGCAGCTTCTTGTGCTCTCATGGCGGCAATTTCGGAAGCGGCCGCTGCATTGTCTGCCGCCGCCGCCGCTGCGGTTGCATCGATTGTGCCTTGAGAAAACTCCAGCGCAGCATCGGCTGCTTCCTCGGCAGCTTCCTCGGCAGCCGATGAAGCTTCTTCCACGGCTGCTTCTGCTTGTGAGGACACCCCTGAAACTGCGGCCGTTGCTGTCGCAGCTGAGCTGGCCAATAATGTTGCTGCTGATGTGGCAGTGGTGGATGCTGCCAAGGCCGTCTCTGCTGATCTTCGGGTTGCAACTTCTCGAACCGTTTCAGTCATTGGGACGTCTGGGGTGCTGGCTGTGTCGTCACTGGTTACGCCGCCAGAGGTTGTACTGCCAGAGCCCGGGGAGGCAGAGCTCACGCTGGAAGGCATGCTGTCAGTGCTGCTCACAGGCGATGGCGTGCTGACGCCGCTCACAGGCGATGGCGTGCTAACAGGCGATGGCGTGCTGACGCCGCTCACAGGCGATGGCGTGCTGACGCCGCTCACAGGCGATGGCGTGCTGACGCCGCTCACAGGGGATGGCGTGCTGACGCCGCTCACAGGCGATGGCGTGCTGACGCCGCTCACAGGCGATGGCGTGCTGACGCCGCTCACAGGCGATGGCGTGCTGACGCCGCTCACAGGCGATGGCGTGCTGACGCCGCTAACGCCGGAGAGGGTGCTGCCGCCGCTAACGCCGGAGACGGTGCTGCCGCCGCTAACGCTGGAGAGGGTGCTGCCACCGCTAACGCTGGAGACGGTGCTTCCGGCGCTAACGCTGGAGAGGGTGCTGCCACCGCTAACGCTGGAGACGGTGCTTCCGCCGCTAACGCTGGAGAGGGTGCTGCCACCACTAACGCCGGAGACAGTGCTGCCGCCGCTAACACTGGAGAGGGTGCTGCCGCCGCTAACGCTGGACACGGTGCTGCCACCGCTAACGCTGGAGAGGGTGCTCCCGCCGCTAACGGCGGAGACTGTGCTGCCGACGCTACCGCTGGAGAGGGTGCTGCCACCACTAACGCCAGAGACAGTGCTGCCACCGCTAACACTGGAGAGGGTGCTGCCGCCGCTAACGCTGGACACGGTGCTGCCACCGCTAACGCTGGAGAGGGTGCTCCCGCCGCTAACGGCGGAGACTGTGCTGCCGCCGCTAACGCCGGAGACGGTGCTGCCGCCGCTAACGCTGGAGAGGGTGCTGCCACCACTAACGCCAGAGACTGTGCTGCCGCCGCTAACGCTGGAGAGGGTGCTCCCGCCGCTTACGGCGGAGACTGTGCTGCCGCCGCTAACGCCGGAGAGGGTGCTGCCACCGCTAACGCCGGAGACGGTGCTGCCGCCGCTAACGCTGGAGAGGGTGCTGCCACCGCTAACGCTGGAGACGGTGCTTCCGGCGCTAACGCTGGAGAGGGTGCTTCCGGCGCTAACGCTGGAGAGGGTGCTGCCACCGCTAACGCTGGAGACGGTGCTTCCGCCGCTAACGCTGGAGAGGGTGCTGCCACCACTAACGCCAGAGACTGTGCTGCCGCCGCTAACGCTGGAGAGGGTGCTCCCGCCGCTTACGGCGGAGACTGTGCTGCCGCCGCTAACGCCGGAGAGGGTGCTGCCACCGCTAACGCTGGAGACGGTGCTTCCGCCGCTAACGCTGGAGAGGGTGCTGCCGACGCTACCGCTGGAGAGGGTGCTGCCACCACTAACGCTGGACACGGTGCTGCCACCGCTAACGCTGGAGAGGGTGCTCCCGCCGCTAACGCTGGAGACGGTGCTTCCGCCGCTAACGCCGGAGAGGGTGCTGCCACCGCTAACACTGGAGAGGGTGCTGCCGCCGCTAACGCTGGACACGGTGCTGCCACCGCTAACGCTGGAGAGGGTGCTCCCGCCGCTAACGGCGGAGACTGTGCTGCCGCCGCTAACGCCGGAGACGGTGCTTCCGCCGCTAACGCTGGAGAGGGTGCTGCCGACGCTACCGCTGGAGAGGGTGCTCCCGCCACTAACGCCGGAGACGGTGCTGCCGCCGCTAACGCTGGAGAGGGTGCTCCCGCCGCTAACGGCGGAGACTGTGCTGCCGACGCTACCGCTGGAGAGGGTGCTGCCACCACTAACGCCGGAGACAGTGCTGCCGCCGCTAACACTGGAGAGGGTGCTGCCGCCGCTAACGCTGGACACGGTGCTGCCACCGCTAACGCTGGAGAGGGTGCTCCCGCCGCTAACGGCGGAGACTGTGCTGCCGACGCTACCGCTGGAGAGGGTGCTGCCACCACTAACGCCAGAGACAGTGCTGCCACCGCTAACACTGGAGAGGGTGCTGCCGCCGCTAACGCTGGACACGGTGCTGCCGCCGCTAACGCTGGACACGGTGCTGCCGCCGCTAACGCTGGAGAGGGTGCTCCCGCCGCTTACGGCGGAGAGGGTGCTCCCGCCGCTTACGGCGGAGACTGTGCTGCCGCCGCTAACGCCGGAGAGGGTGCTGCCACCGCTAACGCTGGAGACGGTGCTTCCGCCGCTAACGCTGGAGAGGGTGCTGCCGACGCTACCGCTGGAGAGGGTGCTCCCGCCGCTAACGCCGGAGACGGTGCTGCCACCGCTAACGCTGGAGAGGGTGCTCCCGCCGCTAACGCCGGAGAGGGTGCTGCCGCCGCTAACGCCGGAGACGGTGCTTCCGCCGCTAACGCTGGAGAGGGTGCTGCCGACGCTACCGCTGGAGAGGGTGCTCCCGCCACTAACGCCGGAGACGGTGCTGCCGCCGCTAACGCTGGAGAGGGTGCTCCCGCCGCTAACGGCGGAGACTGTGCTGCCGACGCTACCGCTGGAGAGGGTGCTGCCACCACTAACGCCGGAGACAGTGCTGCCGCCGCTAACACTGGAGAGGGTGCTGCCGCCGCTAACGCTGGACACGGTGCTGCCACCGCTAACGCTGGAGAGGGTGCTCCCGCCGCTAACGGCGGAGACTGTGCTGCCGACGCTACCGCTGGAGAGGGTGCTGCCACCACTAACGCCAGAGACAGTGCTGCCACCGCTAACACTGGAGAAGGTGCTGCCGCCGCTAACGCTGGACACGGTGCTGCCGCCGCTAACGCTGGAGAGGGTGCTCCCGCCGCTTACGGCGGAGACTGTGCTGCCGCCGCTAACGCCGGAGAGGGTGCTGCCACCGCTAACGCTGGAGACGGTGCTTCCGCCGCTAACGCTGGAGAGGGTGCTGCCGACGCTACCGCTGGAGAGGGTGCTCCCGCCGCTAACGCCGGAGACGGTGCTGCCACCGCTAACGCTGGAGAGGGTGCTCCCGCCGCTAACGCCGGAGAGGGTGCTCCCGCCGCTAACGCCGGAGAGGGTGCTGCCGCCGCTAACGCCGGAGAGGGTGCTGCCGCCGCTAACGCCGGAGACAGTGCTGCCACCGCTAACGCCTGTGACGGTGCTGACAGTGCTTCCTGTGGACTGGCTAGTCATCTGGAGGAGTGCTCTCCCTATGCCGTGTACAGGACGTCTGTCCTTTGGGTGGCTGTCAGTTCCTGTTTTCAGTGAGATTTTGCATTAGATATCTCGCAGGTTGACATCAAGCTTCAAGATTGCGATATGTTGTTCAGATCACTTACCATGAAGGAGAAGTAAAAAGATGAATGTTTTTATGATCATCGTGATGCCTTTCTGCTTCCGATGCCACAAAGAAAATCTGATCATGTCCTGTAAAAATGATGAGAAAGCACAACATTTGAAGGTGACATTCAGCGACTTCCAAAAATAATCTCCTTTTCGCAAGGGCTGCTCAATCTTTCTCACGCTCTCAAGATATTGTGTCGAGGCTGTGAGTTCAACCTTCAAACTGTTGTCTATCCTTTCCTGGGCTCAAAAATTGGACGCCCGTGAGACAAATGACTTTCTCTTCATTGTTCTCGCTTCAAAGAAGAGCCGTCGAAAATGTTCAAATGAGAACCAATCACAGCGACCAAAAAGCGGGGCCGACCGGAGCAGGCATACTCTCGGGAAACCTCTTTCCATAATTAAAAAAGAAACAAACCAAAAAAACTGAGCACGTCCCCTGAGCTTCAAAGGAGGCAGGAAGATGAAATAAGACAAGGCAGAGTGCAAAGAAGCAACATCTTGGAAGGACCTGGAGACGCTTTGAAAAACGAGACGCTCAAGTCTTCAGCGTCCGAGCTATTGGATAAACGTTTCCACGCAGCCAAAGTCACTTCTACCATCACACCCTCATTCCTCGGTGGCTGTCCGCGGGAGTTGACATCTTTTTTTTTCTCCATACTTTTATATATCCTTGACCAAGTTGCCGCTTTCACCCGCAGCACCGACAACCCCCCCGTTCCCGCTGCCATCGGGTTCCGGAGTCCGGTTGTCAGAGCGGACGGGCCGCGTCGTTCCGGAACCGTATCGGTCTCACTGCCCCCGCGCCAACTTCCGACTGTGCAACCGCCTTCGCCCACCGCTCGACCCAAACAGCGCCGCCATCCCGGTCGCATCCCCATTCGGACGGCCTCGTTGCCGTTTGCCCATAAGCTCGACCCGTAAACTCCAACTGGTCCGGAGCGCTCGCAACCAGAGCGGCCGTCCGCCAGTCGCATCTCACGGGCTCGGCGACGCCGCTGGCCCCCCATCAACAATGCCAGCGGGACTCGCAGGTCCGCCTTCACCGTCAGCCTCGTCGAGCCCCACCTCGCCCCCGCAGGGCCCGGAGCCTCGCCTTCAGCCGCCCTGCCCCTCAACTCCCTTCGCCTGTTCCGACATCAGGAACGCGGACGACTTATTATCCAAATGTTCAAACCTTCCTTTTCAGCTCGGCCTTTTTTTTTGGGGGGGGGGGGGGGGGGGGGGGGGGACAACCACAGCAGGGCCCAACCCTGCTGTGGTTGTCCTGATGGTCGGCGGCAAAGCCTTTGTCTGCATTTGTTTGCGGTACATTCGATGGTTCTTTTCCCCGTGTTTCAAGTGCCACGTACGGTGACCTCGCGTGGCTCGAAAAGAACTTCGTAACATCGACCGCAGGTCCTGGATCAATCCCTTCCACCTCCTTCTACCGAGCGCACCGCCGAATCCGATTTCCAAATTTGGACCTGCTGTCAACAGAACACCTCTTGAAAATGGATTGGAATGTACTCACCGCACTCATTCAAGTCAATTGTTCGATATCCTGTGCGTAGCTCGACTGAGTCCTTTACGTTCCGACTTCAGTCCTTCTCCAAGGTTCAATGTCATCTTGCAGCCGCATGGCGTTGGCTTATGAAGAGCGGAAGCAAAGTCTGGTCACGCCCTCCTTTAAGGTGAGGCCTCAATTATTCCCGCTTCTACAAGGAATTGTTGGTATTGTGAGTCAAGATATGAATCTTGTCCAACTACATTTTTATTTTTTTTTTGCAACCTGCAATTAACTCATTTGGTCACTGACGTCATGTTGGATGTTTCAGAAGCGGAACAGGGTGCAATTGGGAAATTACCATACGAATGTTTTTGCTTTCCCCAAGTTTACCTTGAAAACGGCGAGAGGGCGAGCTTCTATGGCGGAAGATGGCGGTGTGGGAAACCTCCGCCGGCTCATCGGCAGCAGTGGCCTGCCTGGCCTCATCTGTGCGGTGAGCGGGACCGGTGATTGCTGGGAGTCGCCCTGAGCCAAAGGCCTCGACGCCTTCCTTCTGAAGGGCCTCTGGTCGAGGTTTCTTCCTGTCTGAGGAAGGTTACTTCCCGTTCGAGGCTAGGATTGGGAGCGAGGTCACTTTGTGTCTGAGGAACTGACCGGTGGCAAGCGATCAAGCCAAACATCCATCGCAAAGTAGAGAGTCGGGGGCGGGGGGGGGTGCTTATTGGCCTGGTGAGGAACTGAGCGACTGGTTCGGTGCAAGGCTACCTCCTTCCTGAGACATTGCCCGCCAGCTCGTTTTCAAGGTTGCTTCCCGTTCTCTCAGAACTGAGCGACCGGTTTTTGTTCAGAGTTTCTTTCGGGCTCCGCAAGCATCGGGCTGATTGCGATCTGGGTTACTCTGCATCTGAGGCATCGATTGAGTGGTTCTGTTCAAACTCAATTCCCCATCTGAGGAGCTGACCGATTGGTTCTCAGAAAGGTGACTTATGATCTGAGCGAGCGGGATACCGGTTCCGCTCGAGGTTTCCTCCGACCTTAGAGGAACTGGAAAACCGGTTCCGTTCTAGGCGACTCTCCAACCGAGTGAATGCGGAACCGATTCGGTTTGAGGCTTCTGCTCTCATCTGCAAAACCGTCCAGTTCAAGTTTCCTTCCTGTCCGAGAAACGAGCAACCAGCTCCCTTCTTGGTTTCTTCATGTCATAAGACCTGACTCACTGGTTCCGATCAGGTTCCCCGTCAGAGGCGGTTGACGAGGTGTTTCCGACCCGGGTTATTTATATATCCCGTTAAGAAATTGCTGTCTGCATCTGCCTCGATGAGCTCGCGTTAACGAGCAAACAACAGCGAGCGAGCTGTCGTCACCGAGCGAAGCGAATGTTATGCGCAGAATGCGGTCGGGTGACAGCGCATGACGACAAAGCTATGATAATTAGCGCCTTAATTATCCACGCTTGCAAGGTGTGGCGCTCCTTTAATTGCCACTCTCCCGAAAACAACAAGGCATCAGAACATACGGGTCCACTCCTACGAACGGAATGGTAACGCTTGCGCGTCATGGTTTCGTCCCGACTGAGCAAGTGAATCGGCATCATCTTCACCGTGAAATTACGACTGAACGGAAATGGTCAAATGATTGGTGACGGCGCGTTTGCTTGATGACCATTTCGTATCGCTTGCGTTCCTACCGAGTCATTTTCACAGACGAGTGTGATGTAAGCGCTCGCGAAAGGCGTGGGCGACGAGCGTGCCAAAAGTCTCGGCCTCATGGGGAGGAAAAACAAAACAAGAAACACTGTGGAAAAGGCCTATTTTTATCACTTATTATGAGGTGATTTCACAGGTTTGGCCAATCTTTTCCGTCGTCTCAGTAGGAGCTCGCAAGAAGTCCCGCCCCCCACCGTTGCAAGTGACCAAAACAGGTCTTGGCATAGAAGTGACGGTATGTTTTTGCATTTCAGAGTCTATACTTGGTTCTCCACATATCCATCCATTTTCCGATGGTCTTTATCCTCACAAGGGTGGCGGGAGGTTTGCCAAAGCCTTTCCCAGCAGTCTTTGGGCAGTAGGCGGGGGAGACCCTGAAACGGTTGCCAGCCAATCGCGGGGTACACACAGACCAACAACCATCCGCGCCCACACTCACACCCAGGGACAATTTGGAGTGTCCAACCAGCCTGCCATGCATGTTTTTGGAATGTGGGAGGAAACCGGAGTACCCGGAGAAAACCCACGCAAGCACTGGGAGAACATGCAGACTCCACACAGGGAGGCCGGAGCTGGAATCAAACCCGTCTGCACTGTGAGGTTGATGCGCTCACCACTCGGGCTGCTGTATGATACAGACATATATAAATCCTTGTCTCACCTCTCGGATGGTGTCCGTCCCCCATTCAGCTCGGGTCCTCTACCAGAGGCCAGGAAGCTTAGGGTCTGCGCAGTATCCTTGCTGTTCTCAGCACTGCACATTTCTGGACTGAATGTCCGATGTTTTTTCCGGGATCTGTTGCAACCACTCATCTAGTTTGGGGGTCACTGCCCGGAGTGCTCCGACCACCACAGGCACGACTGTCACCTTTACCTGCCAGGCTCTCTCCAGCTCTTCTCTGAGCCCTTGGTGTTTCTCGAGCTTCTTGTCTTCCTTCTTTCTGATGTTTCCATCACTTGGGACCGCTACATCCACTACGACGGCTTTCCACTGCCCTTTATCTATGATCACGATATCCGGTTGGTTCGCCATTACCATTTTGTCAGCCTGGATCTGGAAGTCCCACAGGATCTTCGCTCGGCCATTCTCCACCACCTTCGGAGGCGTTTCCCATTTTGACCGTGGGGTTTCCAGTCCATACTCTGCACAGATGTTCCGGTCGACTATGCCAGACACCTGGTTATGGCTTTCCATGTAGGTTTTCGCTGCCAGCATCTTACACCCTGCAGTTATGTGTTGGATCGTCTCAGGTGCCTCTTTGCACAACCTACACCTTGGGTCTTGTCTGGTGTGGTAGATCTGGGCCTCAATGGCTCTGGTGCTCAGGGCCTGCTCTGAGCAGCCAGGATGAGTGCCTCTGTGCTGGTCTACAGGCCAGCCCTCTCGAGGCACTGATAGGACTTCTTGAGATCAGCCACTTCAGTTATGGTCCGCTGGTACATCCCATGTAGGGGCTTGTCCTCCCATGATGGTCCCTCTTCCAGCGCCTCATCCTCTGTTCCCCATTGTCTGAGACGTTCTCTGAGTATGTCATCCGTTGGAGCCTTCTCCTTGATGTATTTATGGAGCTTGGATGTTTCATCCTGGAGAGTGGCTCTCACACTCACTGGTCCCCGGCCTCTTTCCTTTTGGCTTGCATACAGTCTCGGGGTGCTGGATTTGGGATGGAACCCTCCATGCATGGTTAGGAGCTTTCGGGTCTCAAGATCCGTGGTCTGAATCTCTTCCTTTGGCCACCTTATCATTCCTGGAGGTTATCTGATCACTGGCACGGCGTAGGTTTTTATTGCCCGGGTCTTATTCTTGCCATTGAGCTGGCTTCTTAGGACTTGCCTCACCCCGCTGGAGGTATTCGGCCATAGCCACTTTCCTTGTTACCAGTTCGAGGTTGCCATTGGCTTGTGATATACCGAGGTACTTCTATATATAAAATCTCGGCTATCTGGTTGGTTGACCAGGTCTACATTTGGGGTAAATGACAAGCTTTTTTTGTCGAGGCATATGTCAAATGGCCATTGGGATTTCAGGGAGGAGCTCGTACCGAGACGACGGTGGAATAGATCCACATCAAACAGACGGCGCGGAAACGTCTCCAAGCGGGCGCGCGGCGGCCGCAACGTGAATGATCAAATGTATGTGGCTGCGTCAAGGCCAAAAGAAATACCTCACGTCAGCATGTGTGCTTTGACCTTGACCTTGGCATCGGCTCCACGTTTCGCCGTGTCTACTCATTTTCCTTGGCAGCTCTTCTCACCAGCCCGACGGTCAACCGATGCGCCCCTGCGGTCTTTTCCGTCGTCGTCGCCTCAGTTCGCTTGGCTCGAGTCGCCTGCTTTCTTCACTCGCTCACCGATGCGCCTTTGTGTGGTGGTGGTGGTGGGGGGGTTGGAGCCACCACCCGTCTCGTCTATCTGTAAAGAATCATTTTGTCGTCAAAAGCCCCGATCGCTTGGTCTGTGGTTTTTTGGGGGGGGGAGAGGTATACGAGAGAGTTTTTTTGGGGGAAGAGGTATAGATACTTTGAGGTGCACCAAATCGTCAAGTGCAAGTCAACGTGGTTCTTGGCACACAAAGCTCGCGCTCTCAGTACCCACCGCAATTAGCAGCAGTTAACCATTTGAAACGGTTTGAATGTTGACAATTCCAAGACTCGAATGTACGCTAACAAAGGTGATGGACGACAACATACACCGGCTGACCGAAGACGCGAAACGCGGCGAGCTAGGAGAAGGCATTGTGTGACATTTCTCGAGCACAGGCCAAGGGAAAAAAAAGGTGCGGATGGCAAACTCGGTCCTGCCGCGAGGCGTTCGGAGACGTTCGAGCGCAAGGGGCCACAGCACCACCTGCTGGACAGAAGGTGCAGCAAGATGGAAGGCAAAATAAGATCGCGGCCGGTTCCTTATCCTCCTTCCTTCCCTCCAGCAGTGTAACGTGCTCGTTTGAAAAATTCAAACCCAGCTTGAGATGCGCTTCAATGAAGGTAGAGGGCGCAATGAATACGGTGGTGCAGGCCTGAGGATTTCACGGTAACGATCGTTACCGGTAGCGTGTCGTTTCCTATGTCTAAACGATGAGCTCGCCGCGACTCGACCCAAAGCAGAAGAGCTTCTATGACCGTCAACCTCGAGCAACAATCGGTCACGTGCTACCACAGTCGGCGATTTTTTGATTCGTTTGTTCTGAGGTTTTTTTGCAGCGTTTCCAAAGGAGACGTCTTGCCTTTTTTCCGCTCCACCCTCGCTGGACTCTCTGCCGCCCCCCTGTGGTCAGCTCAGGAACACGCCAACCTGTGCTGGACTCCTTCCTGGCTGGACTCTCTGCCGCCCCCCTGTGGTCAGCTCAGGAACACGCCAACCTGTGCTGGACTCCTTCCTGGCTGGACTCTCTGCCGCCCCCCTGTGGTCAGCTCACGCCAATCTGTGCTGTGCTCCTTCCTGCCCACCGGAAATTAGACTCGCGGTTCACAATAGCGGGGTTGGGGAGGACGAACCTGCTTAGGTCGAAAAAGACAAGTGCTGACATGCCATGCAGGAATGTGTGTGTATGTGTGTGAGAGAGAGAGATTCGGGGGGAACACTAATCAAACACAGATAAGCAAACCTCACACCTGCTAATTAGTAAAAATCGGCATAGCTTGTGCAGCAGGGCGCCTGTCAGCATCATGACGTCAAGCATTCCACGGTGATTGTGCGGCATGTTGGGACGCAAATATTACAACGTTCCTGCTTGAGACTACCTCACACACACACACACACACACACACACGTGTCAAAGTGGAGAACAAGTTTTCTAAATTTTATTTTCCAACAAGTAGATAAAACCAAAACAACATTTTGCGTGTTCAAAGCTATTTAAAAAAAAGAAAAAAAACGCCCACCCACACACACACACACACAAAGAAAATCAAAAGGTGGTGGTGGGAACTCGCCACACGACATGCTGCGCAAGTGCCCCAGTGGTGATTGACAGCTTACGCAGAATGTGGACAAATCACGCCAAATGGGTTCGGGAGCGTGCGATGACCTTCAGCTCCACTTTTCACTCAATAAATACTTCAGTGCACGCACGCACGCACACACACACACACACACATACACACACACACGTGGACACACACCTGAAGTGGTTTGAAAACGTTCAAAAGTTAGAAAAACATCAAAGCTCATTTCCCACCAAAAGTCACGGTTGGGTTTTTCCGTTAGCCGGTCACAACTTGTCCTCGCATTCCCAGGGGAGGGCTGTCATCTGAGCACAGAGGTGTCGGTGATGGTGGCTGGCGGGGGCGGGACTGAACAAATTGATTCTGCCAGCGGGGGAGGGGCGGAAGCGAGGCATTCAGGTGGTGGTGGTGGGTGGGCTGGGAGGGAAGAAGGGGGCGGGGGGGGGGGGGGTCGCGCAGGAAAACGTGTTGAAGGCGACAAACAGACGAGTGACCTAAAGGAGGCTGGAAGGAGATTCCCGTCCTTCCTGGTGCCGACAAGTGCTCACTCCTTGTCCTTGCGTCCCGCACGCATGGGAAAGCCACCAGGTCCGATGTTTGAACTGGAATCTCCTACACACACACACACACACACACACACACACACACACACACACACACACACACACACACACACACAATTCTATGATGAGTTAAAAAACTCATTGGAGCAGAAGTGTCCATTTTTTTTCCCTATGCCGAGTGACATTGCGGAAATGGCCGCCACTGCCGGATGGCTTCAATGGGATTTTTGACACATGCCGCCGTAGCGCCAACAAACGCAAGACGACCTCATTGAGGGGAAGGCAGGAGCAAAACAAAAGACTTGAGGAGAGCTCGACTCAAATGGCTTTGGGACAGTCTCCGCCTCCAAAATGGCTGCTCTGCATCTATTTGAATGGTAACCCCCGGCAACCAAACACGGCCTTTGCTCATCCAATGGGTGCGTGCGAGAGACTTACCGGGCAGTGTGTACCAAGTTCACTAGTACGGTGACTCCACCCTAAGTGCACAAAGACAAACAAATGAAATGACATCATCGAATGTGTACATCAAGTTTGCTGGCGTGTTCAAGAGGGCGTCTGCGTGCGTGCGTGACCGCGACATGGTGTGTACTAGTGAGGAATGCTGTCGGGCAGCTTGTCGCATGGGGGTGGGGGCACTTTGGGCCAACCACACCACTGGACGACACACGCACACGCACGCACACACGCCATGTTAACCCCTCAGGACTTTGGAGAGTCAAGCCACAAATTTGGAAGCAAAAATTCCTTTGTTCATATTTACAGTGCGGAAAGTCCGTCGTGTGTGTGTGTGTGTGTATACAATTCGCGTACAGCGAGCATCCGCGCGTACTTACGGAACTTTCTGCCTGCAGTACATGACCATGCCGATGGCCAGGCCCAAAGCAGCCAGGATGCCGATGACGATTCCAGCGATGGCGCCGTCCGACAGGCCTTCGTCCAGCGCGCCCTCCTCTGCGCAAGAAACGGCGAGTGAGGAACCGCGGTGGGCGTCGAGCGCGGGAAGGGACGAAAAAGACGCGAGCGGGCGTCTCACCTTTGACGGACAGGTTGTGCGTGTAGGCGGCGGTTTTGCCAGTGACGGCGTTGCGCGCCTGGCACACGTAGGCGCCCGTGTTCTTGTAGACGGCCTGGGCGATGGAGTAGGTGGCCGTCTTGACGTCGGTCAGCGTCCCGTTGAACTTCCAGGTGAAGCTGGCGGGCGGCACGGAGGCGGCCGAGCAGTTGAGGGTGACGGCGTCGCGCACCTCCACGGCGCTCTCCCCGCTCACGCTCACCGCCTCGGGGCCGACTATAAAGACGGCAAGTCAAGCCGGCGCCGCGGCAAACGGCTTCCACCGACTTTGCACTCACAGTTGACGACCATCCGGTAGGACGCCTTCTGCTCGCTGACGGGGTTGGCCAGGCGACACTCAAAGCGGCCGTTGTCGTCCTTGTGCAGCGGCGCCAAGCTGAGCCAGGAGCCGTCGGGCGCCGCCGTCACGCGGGCGCCGCCGCTCGCCGGCGCCGCCAGCGGCCTGCCGTCCTTCAGCCACGTCCGGCTGCTGACCGGGCCCGCCGCCGCCCGGCAGCTGAGGTTTGCCGAGCTGTTGCCGGCCAAGAGCACGGCGCCCTCGGCCGGACCGCTCATTTGCACGCCCGACACCGGCTCTGGAAACGCACCAGAGAGTTAGCACCAGTTAGCGTGCGATATTCCGACGCGTGGACACACACAGCGGTCCAGATATCAACCGCGGCGGTCGGCGAAGGCTCCAGTAACGCGTTGGCGAAAGAGTAACGATGTTGGGGGTGGGTGGGGGAGGGGCAATGAAGAGTTTGAGTTGGCAGCTGAAGAGCGGACGCACAAAGACGGAATCTAAGACGACCCGCCCCCCCCACCCCACACGGGAACAGCAACACCGGTTGAGCAGGTTTCCAGAAGCAGTCAAGAAGTTTACGAGGTGGGAGGGGCCGCAGCAAGTGGCTGCTTGTGAGCTGCCGCGCGTGCGCTTATTTGCTATTGCGCGTAGCTTTGTGCGCGGTACGCTACCTTCCATCTCACACGCGCTCGGGAGTAGCATACCTGTCAAATTTTACGAGCGCCAACCTGTATAAACTACCAAAAAAATCCTTATAAACTACCAAAACAATCCTTAAACTACCAAAAAAATCCTTAAACTACCAAAAAAATCCTTAAACTACCAAAAAATCCTTAAACTACCAAAAAAATCCTTATAAACAAGGACAAAAATCCTTATAAACATACCACAAAAATCCTTATATATGGCGCGGGGGGGGGCAGAAATGTTCAGTACTCAGAGGCCGCGTCCGCAGCTCTCTGGCATCCATTTAACAGCTGGACCGAGAACCCGCGTCTTCCCATTCATATCGCGGAGTGGGGGTGAAAGGTCAAAGGTTCCCAATTTTCTAGCCGCCCGTTCGGACGCGCGCGTGTGTTCCGTCGCGGCGTGTGGCATGAGGCCGGTGGACTCACCCATGACGGCGAAGGAGACGACGCGCGAGGCCACCACCCGCTGGGTCTTGGAGTTGGCGACTCTGCACGTGTACTGACTCATATGCTGCCACCGGGGGCGCTGCTGCACGGCCCGTAGCGTCAGCACGGGCCCAGTGGCGTCCATCTTAGTCTGGTTCTGGTACCAGGTGAAGGTGGCGGGCGGGCTGGAACGCGTGGCGCACGTCAGGTTGAAGTCGGAGCCGGCCCGCACGAACGCGGAAGGGTCGGAGGCCGTGATGGTGACCTCATCCGGACCATCTGGACAGGAAAGGGCTTGCGTTAGGCTGGCGTGCCGCGAGGTCGCTGGGGGGGTCACGTGACGCCTATGGTGATGCGTGTGGCGAGGTCGCCGTGACGGCCGGACTGACTCAAAACGGATTGACAAAGCTTTGTTGTGTCTAGATGCGCTTCTGTCTTTCTTTCTGTGTGTGTGTGTGTGTGTGTGTGTGTGTGTGTGTGTGTGTGTGTGTGTGTGTGTGTGTGTGTGTGTGTGTGTGTGTGTGAGAGTGTGTTTGCGTGTCTACACTCCAGCTGAGTGAGGATGCGGGTGGAACGCCAACATCAACAAGAGCAGCAAATTCACGCACGCTCACGAGGTGCCGGGGGAGTGGCCGGCATCGGCATCGGCGGCGCGGTACTCACAGTGGACTGGCAGACTGAAGGGGGCGCTCTTCTCCGTCTCCAGTTTGTTGGTGGCGCTGCAGTAGATGGGTCGCATCAGATCGGTGCGCAGGACGCCCGTGATGGTCAGCTGACTGTTGGCCTCGCCCTTTCGGAGAAAGGTAAGCGGGAGGTCAGAGTCGCCGCGCGGCACGGCACGGGACGGGATGACCTCTGACCTTCACGATGGCCAGGCGCGGGCCGGGGACAATGGGGGCGGTGCCGTTGAGCCAGGTGAAGTTGAGGAAGGAACCCTTGGCGGCGCAGGTAAGGACCACCGTGCTGTTGTGCTCCACCGCCTCGGCGAGGTTGGCGCTCAGCGTCACGCCGGACACGGGCTCTGCACGGCAAGTTGCGCGGTCGGCAAAATGGGTTTGAAAGCGTTCCCGCTTCCATTGGGCTCATTCCTCAAGTAACAATCGGGAGAGAAGGCGGGGAAAGGCTTGCCACACCAACTGCCAGCAGGGTGCGAGGTGAGCGGCCTCGCCCCGATGCCTTCATGGTGGAATGTTTGGAATTGTTTGCCGAATGAGAGGAAAGGAAAAGAGGGGGGGGGGGGGGGCAACGGTGCGAGGCAGATCACGGGCGAGCTGGTGGAAGGCTTCTGGCATGAAAAATAAATACAAATCAGTCCCCCAAATGCTCTTTTCTTTTCCTTTGTGGGGGGGGGGGGGGCAGGCGCGCCGTCGGAAGCGGAAGCAATCGCTCGCTTTTTCCTCTGCCCAACCGGGGCGAGTTCTCGTGGAAACTGCACGGGTCATACGCGTCAACCCCCCCCCCCCCGCGCATGTTCGTGTCCGTTCGAAAAGCGTCTCTCTCGTTTTTTTTTTTAATTATTTGGGGCGTGGGGAGCGGCATGCTTTCGTGAGGTTTGTCGCTAATGTTCGAGGCCGACCGCGAACCGCCCGGTGCGGGCGACTCACCTAGCACGCGCAGCCGGATCTCGGCGGTTTCGGTGCCGCCGTCCGAGCTCACGACGCTGACGCTGAAGTCTCCGTTGTCGGCCGTCGTGAGCGAGCTCAGGTGCAGCGCGCCGCTCCGGGCGTCCACGGACACGCGCCCCAGGTAGGGCGTGTTCACCTTGAGTCCGGCCGGGCCCACGGTGGCCACGTGACTCTGCTCGCGCCCGTCGTTGAAGTTCCAGATGATGAACGTGTACTCGGGTGCCACCAGCAGCGTCCGCAGGGTCACGTTCTTCCCCACCGAGGCGTCCACGGGGCCCGGCGGCAGGATGTCGCGCGCCTCCGCGCACCGCCATCCTGCGAGGGGGGGGGGGGGGGAGCGGGAACGGCAGGCGTCCTGCGGGTCAGTCCCACCGAACCGGACGCGGCGCCGTCCGTCACCGCACCGCACTGCGCGCGAGCGCTTACCCGACAAGCCGAGCAGGAGTCCAACGATGATCGTCGTCATGGTCGTCGTGCAGCTGAGAGCAAAAATGCAAAGGCAGGTCTTCGCTCCTTCCCGGACACACCCAGCCAGGTGAGCCCGCGCATGCGCGTTGTGCGCAGGAGGCGGGGCCTCGCCCGAAGTCAGTGACTCATTCCCCAATTCCGGAGCGGCTCTTAAAGAGAAAGCCAAGCCATTCCACACCAAGGCGCCCAGCACTTTCATTGTGGACTTGGCTTTTCGCCCCCCCCCCCCCTGCTATTCGCATCATCAGCAGAAGGAATCATCGGGGAAAAGGAGCGCTGTTGTTCAACTAAAAAGAAAAGCAACACATTGGCTTCGTCACAGACAAGCGACAAGCAGAGGTCAGAGGTCACATTGGCCCCCCCGCTTCCTTTGTCGGCTTGCCGGAGGAAAAGCTCAAATGCAAAGTGACGTCGTGCTTATTTGGTTGACAAACACACGTGGCAAAACCTTTTTTGGAACAAACGCTCGGGCTCGCTAACGTCTTCAAGTCATTTATTGGCTTCACATTTGAATCAGTGCCGTTTCGTGCTGACCCCACGACCCTTCGCATACCAATGTGGTACAAAAGCTGCTGGTGGCGGCGTCGACGTAGCTTCCTTTGCTGCCGCAATCAGCGGCCGGACGGTTCCGACGCGAACAAAGTGGGCACGTCGGGAAGAAACAGAGGCTTGGGCGGCAGCTTGGGCTTGAGCGAGACGGCGCGGCGCACGGCGCTAGCGTTCGTGACCGGAACGTTGGCGCGCCGCAAGTGGACTCCTTCGCTGTAACTGTGCTGACGCGTCAGGCAGGCCGCCGCCGGCGCACGCCGTCGGCCCCCGCCGGCGGGCGCGGGCGGTGCCGAGGGCCCGCCGCTGTTGTAGGAGTTCATTCTGGCCAGCAACCGCTGTCTCGACGGCGCCGCCCCCCGGTTGAAACTGCGGCGGCGCGGCAGGTTGCCGCCTATCTTGACGAGGGCGGGGCCCCGAGGCCGGACGGGCGCCTCCGGGATGACGCGCTGCGGCAAGATGGCGCCGTTAGCCTTCAGCGGTAAGGCTTCCGTCACGGACGCGGGCTGATGGCGGCGGTTAAAGCTGAGGGCCCGCGTCTTGCCGCGAGGAGGAGGAGGAGGATGAAGGTGCCCCGATGAGGCGGACGTCAGGACCCTGATGCCCCCGTCGCCCCTTGCGCTGACCTGCTGGATGTGCCTGAGAAGGTCGTCCAACGCCGAAACGTCCGCCGACGGCTGGCCGTCGCCGCAGAGATGAGTGGGCGGGAACGCGGGCGGAGCCGGCCGCTCGGCCCCGGTCACTGCCGCAAAGGGGGCGGGGTCGTCCCAGCTCTTCATCTGCCAAGGGTACTCCGAGCCGGAGTTTGGCGCGGGGAGAGCCCCGAGCTCGCCGTCCCCCTGCCGAAGAAGGACGACGGTCACGCAATTGTTGAGTCCGCCCAACTCGACGGGAGAAAATTTGAGCGACGCTTTCGTACAAGGCTAGCGACTATTTGAAAAACGGAGCCGACGCGCGTTGGGGATATTTTCCACCAACTGGCCGATCCGAGCTCGTCACTCTCATTCCCGACGAGTTTTTCTTTGCCGCTAGACTCGTACCCGCGTCAGGGTGACTCGGGGCTCCGCCGCAGGCAGTCGGTGGCGCGCGGTCACGGGATCGGAGTCTCGGCCGTCGGGTCCGGGAGACGCGGCCGTTTTGTCCTCCTGCGGGAGACAAGGCGCCCGGTCACATGCCTGGAGCTAGCTCCCCGCGTGGCTTCCTTCGCGCTCACCTCGGGCGCGGGGTCCGGGAGTCCGCCGAGCTTGGCGAGAGGGGGCGGGGACGAGGCGCCGGGCAGCGAGGCCTCCGGGTCTTTATCGAACGTCCCGTTCCGCCGGGCGTCTCGGCAGCCGCCGCCGCGGAAGCGCAACACCAGGAGGCCCGAGGAGGCGGCGCCCAGCGAGAAGGCCAGGAGCGCGCAGGCGATCAGCAAAGTGTAGTGGACGCGAGAGGCGGAGTCTTCCTCGCCGGCCGCAGCGCCGCGCACTCCTGAAACGAGAACACCCCGGGCCCCGCGTGCGTTCGCCGGTCACGCATTTCTGCACCCTTTGCGTTCAAATCCTGAGGAGCCGAGATCTTGTCTTGTCCAAGGCGCGGCTGCTCATCCGACGGCAGCGGTGGGAGGCGGGGCTTACCGTAAGCTGAGTCGGCGGCCATTTCTCGGTCGCGGGAGGTCGTTGAGACATCGGCTGCGCAAAACGCAAAAAAAGGGGTGGGGGGGGGGGAGGGGGGCATCAGGTTCTGTACGCGCTTGCGTCAGGCGGCGCCGCGTCTCACCGGCGCAGGCGGCCATGTTGGAGTGGTCTCCCTCGATGTCCTGCTCGAAGCCCGCCCTGCCGAGAGGACTCGGTCAGTGACACGGTAGCGACGATGGGGGGTTGGGTCACGAGTCGGTCGTTCCCGAGACCGCCGCAGAGGAAGTGACACGTACTTGAAGCCGGGCGCCGCGTCGGCACAGCGTCCCGTGCGCAGCCAGATGCAGTAGGGGTCACGGGAGGTCAGACAGGCCCTGCGCGACAGCACAGCCACCGCCTTGAGCGTCAAAGCCGGCGGCGGCACATTCGCTGGCTTCCGCCTTCGAACTCGGCGAAGCGAACCTCTTGCACGCGCCGTGCCGTCCGCATCGGCTCAGCGGCACCCGCACCAAGCAGCTGCCGAATGCCACAAACAAGGCGTGGTGCTCCTTGTCCAGCTCCAGTCCCAAAACCCTGCGGTCCTCCTCCTCCCGGACGCCGAGGTCGCACCTGAGGAAGTTTTCGAGCCAGACTTGATCGCCGGGCCCGGCTGGGATGGCGGTGCCGGCGGTCGGCTGCTCGGAGCGGCGCGGCTCACCTGTCGGGGTCGTAGACGTCGATGTCCTCTAGGAGTCTGGCGCCCCAGGCGGCGTGGGGAAGCGTGTCGAGCAGAACCTTGGCGACCCTCCCGTCCTCTGAGCCCAGGAACACCACCGCGCGCTCCTTGCGCGGACCCGCCGACACGTCGGCGGCGATCTGCGTCAACTTGGACCTGCCGGGGAAAAAGCGGCGGGCGAGTTGGCTCAGAAGCAAAAGCGCAAGCGGAGCCGGTCTTTGTTTCGGAGCCGCTCCTACCCGCTGGCCGTCCTGGTGTAAAATGGCCGCCGGTTGACGGCGGGCACGGCGCCGTCCATCAGCGGAAATGATTTGACGAACGCCAGGGTCTCGTCCGGGAAATCCACCGAAGATTTGAAGTCGGCGGCCGGCCCGTCGCCCGCGCACGAGCCGGGCCTTGGGGGAGGAAACGACAGATTTGGACAGAGTGGACCTAGACGGCCCCCCCGCACCCCAAAAGAAAAAAATCCCGTCCGAGTGAAATCACTCTCGTGAGTGCTGATGGAGTGATTGGCAAAGCAGCGCAAGTCAATGATTGCGCGAAAAATTCCGCCGTGGCGTTCTCACCCACCGCGGCCGAGGCACGGCGTCCTCGGGCGCGGCCGTCCACGACGAGTCGCTGCCGCGTTGTTCCTTGAACTTCCCGCTAAACACTTCCTCCACGTCGTCCATGTAGAACGCGCACACCGCCGAGCCTGGAATGCTGCGCCGCACAAAGTCATTCAGAAGCAGCTCACTTCCCGCGAGCCGAGTCGTGACCCGGCGGCTGAGGTCAACCGTTAGCATAGCGAGGTCAACCGTTAGCATAGCGTCGAGCGAGCTTCCGCCTCCTAGCTTCTCTTAGCATCCCACCGTTAGCATAGCACTGACCTGTTAGCCTGCGTGGTGAACACGGCTAACACGGCGGGGCGTCCGTTGATCTGCAGAACGCCGGTCAGCGACTGGAGAACGTCGAAGTAGAACAGAGACTCTCCGGGAAGGGAACAGTTCAGACGAGCCTGTGGCAAGAAAGCGCAACTGTGTCGACTGGTCGTCATAATGTGCTGTCAATCACGTCCCGGCCGATGTCACGCGCACACCAAATGACTTCCCGTTCAACCTTTTGTTTTTGTTGGGCTCACCTTGAGGAAGGAGGTCCAGTGCTTGTCCAGAACTCTCGGGGAGCCGCCGTTGTCGTTCTTGCAGACTCTGGCCACCCGAGAGAAGACCACCTGGCGGCGGACGGAGGGACGGACGGGCGGGGCGGCGTCCGGTCACAGTGCGAGCGTCACGGCGACCGATGGTACATACCTTCCCCAAGGTGGTGTACTCCGCCGCGATCTCGCTCAGGAAAAAGTAGACGAACCTCCCGTATTCCACGGCGTGCAGGAAGCGAGGCTCTGCCGCGCAGGAGGCGTCATGCGACCGGCTCAGCTGACGATGTCACCGAGCGATTGAGGCGAGGACGCGGCAACTCACCTCGAAGCCACTTGGAGTCGTACTTGACGGTCCTGAGGACGGGACGTCCGTCTCCCAGGCTGCGGTAGATGACGGCGTCGCTGGCCAGGAAGTCGGTCACGGTGGCCGAGTAGAAGTCTCCGCCTGCCGCAAAGGTCAGAGGTCACGGACCGCCCGCGCAAAATGGCGGCAAGCCGACGGACACCCGTCCGGAAGTTACCGGCGAACGTTCCCGCGTTGGACTGGCCCGACTCGAAGGGACAGCGCGCCTGACCCGGCAGGTCCGAGCCCACCTGCTCCAACGTGCTCATCTGTCACGCAAAAGCAACAAAGCTCACCCCGAGGTCGCGCCCGGGGGCGAGGTGCAGCGCGCGGGTCGTCTACCTTGTAGTTGCGGCACGCCGGGTTGAACGCGTTTGTGCCGCACACAAACAGCGTCTCGTCGTCGCGCGGCACCAAAACTTTGATGTAGTTGTAACACTCGTCCTGCCAAAACGGGGAAAGCCACGTTAGCATTAGCATGACGCTCACGCTAGCGCAAGAAGAAGCCCGCAACTCCGCAAAAGCAAAAGGGCGACAGTCAATGCGCTTCGTGCGAACGTTCGAGCGGCGGAACTCACGCCATCTTTCCCGCGGACGGCGCACTTGCTCACATCTGCGGCGCGCCACGTCAGCGTCTGGAACAGGAACACACGCGCAAACGGTCTGGTCACTTCCCCGTGATGTCGTCAAAGGTAACGATAACGCCGCGGTCGCTAATCGCTCCTTTCCCGCCGAGGAATTCCCATTGGAGGAGGAACTCCGGTTCACGTGAGCGGATCGCTTTTGCGACTCACCATCTGAGGTACGAAGGCCTCCGCCGCCGTTGTCAGATTGACCGCAAACACGTGATCCCTGACACACAAAGCGCATGCGTGCATGTAAGCGAGTGCGTGGAAACGAGTCAAATGTGCGTGTGTGTGTGTGTGTGTGAGACCTGGCGGTGATGAAGAGCATGCGGTTGACGCGCGTCATCCCTTGGAAGTGGAGACCCAGCCGGCGCGTTTGGTTATCCTGCAGCATACTTTGGAACACTGGGAAGTCTCCAGACTCTGACAGACGACACGGCGCACGAGAGTTGACATGCCCCCATGCCCCCCCCCACGGACACACACACACACACAAACACACACACACGGCTTCCACTCACCATCCAACACGCTGATAGCTTGTAAGTCTCGCGGGAATGATGAGGCGGCACACAGGAACCAGGAAGTGAGCAGGAGCAGCGACGGCCGCACCGATGACCGATTGGTCAAGGCCATGCCGTGGTGGGGTGGGCGGGGGAGATCAGCCCGTCATCGTGGGCGGCTAAGACCAAACGAGAAATGTGACACCTTTCATTTTACCTCTCTAGCGCTACTTCACTATGCCGGACGCGAAAACACCTCGACAAGGTTTCCATTGCGTGGGAGAGTGCGTCGCGCGTGAGAGGCAATAGCGGCTTTGTGACACTTAACTGTTTCCTGTATTTATTTTGAATTTTTTTTCCCCTCGCCCATAGACTGTCATCCTTAAAGGTGACTTTCTGGGCTCGGCAGCATCCCATCGTGCGGTCGCCACGGTAACAGCTGCAGTTACACCGTCGCATTCGGAGCAAGTGTGTGAGACGTGACAAAGCGCAAACGTATATTTTGTACTTACAGACGGCATCGGCGTTCAGCTGACAGGAAGTGGGGGCGGGGCCGACTTTGTTGTCTGCAGCAACAAAGACAATGGTCATGCGATTGGCTGGCTGGTCTCCGTGGCAACCGCCCAGCTCAATCGAATTTGAAAGTCACCCGTTTCCTCTTTTTTGGGGGGGGTGGGGCTTCTTTTATTTACTTCCTGCTTGCTGCCCGTTTTCCCTTCTTGGTTGGATCCCTTCTGTTGTTTACTTCCTGTCTCCTTCCAATTTCCTTCCGTCCTTCGCCTCAAGCGGTCGTGACCCCTGCAAAAACAGGAAGCCCTCAATAATCTTCCGAAACTCATCTGCCGCATTAGTGGTGCGCTAGCATTAGCTTTGCCATCTGCTCAGCGCCGCTTCGGGTCCCACTGACCTTTGACCTGCTTTTTGAGTAACGGTACGCAAGCGCCGGACGTTTTGGGGCCACCAGCCCCGCCCCGCTGAGCGCGTCGGGAATTAGCGGCCAACGCGGAGCGGGGATGAGACGGCCAGGCTACGTCTCAACCCGAAAAAGCCCAACGGGAGCCGATTAGCATAGCCTGTGACGGCACAGCAGGAGCCCCAAAGACCCCCCGACGCAGGACCTGGAGGCTAATCCCTGTCTGGGTTGAGGTCAAATACGGCACCGTTGAACTGAAGTGTGGGGTGGGGTGGGGAGCAATGCAGAGTGAAACTGCAGTGGGCGGTACAAACGGTACGCCGTCTCAATTTGGCCAAAGGGGGAGGTTGTCATTCTAACGGCCTATCGCACAAGACATCAAATGAAAGACGTCAGGTTGGACCGCTTGATGCTGACAATGCGGCGGCCATTCCAAGGGGCTTTCCGTTGCACAAACCGTGACTCGGGGCAAACCGAGTCACGTGACACGCACCATAGCAACGGGCATAGCAACAGGCAACCTGACGAGGACGAGGAGGAAGATAGGGCGCCACATCTGGACACGATACCTCAAGGATAGGCTCCGCCCACACAGACAATGCTTCCAGTCAAGGGGGAGGTGGCAGAGAGGGCGGGACAGGAAGTAGAAATCTCACATGTCAATCATCAGTTGACATATGGCGCTTCCTGTGGAGGAGCTTTTGGAAGCCTTTGGGATCAACGTGGGGGCTTGGGAGGGGGGGGGGGGAGGAAGCGCGGAAGGAGGCAAGCTTGGGAATCCTGCCTGGAGATTGAAGGTTGGGGCAACTGTCAGCGTGTGGGGGGGGAGGCTTTCTGAAAAACTTGATGAGGTGCTGGCAGAGTCAATGATGTCCACAAAGGCAGGGAGGAATGGAAGATAAGAAACAAAGGAGAGCCGGCAAGTAGGCACTTAAGCTAATTAAGGGATCTGCAAGCGAGACATTTGAGGGGATTCAATCTTCTCACAGCCACACTGCTCAATAAGGATTTAGAATGGACATGGAATCTGTCAGCAACACAACATGAGAAGAAGGAAGCAAGGGAGGACGAATGGGAAGTAAGAAGCGACGAAGCAAGCCAACAAGGGAAGGAAGAAGGCCGGAGGGATGCGAGAGTGAAAGTCACCCGTGCGCCGGCATGCTAGGCCTCCCGCGGTGATGGCGATGACAGGGTGATTTCTCGATTACGATTGGCCCACTGACAGCAGTGGCAAGTTTGGAGGAGGTTGGCCGAGCTCAAGGGATAAAGAACGTTGGCATACGGGGGACTGCAGATTTAAGGGATTTCATCCAAAGACACACACAACCAAGGCGCTACTTCCTCTTCAGCAAATACAACTTTGCTTCCTGTCACATGATGTCACCAATGATGGTCATTCGCGCAAACGCACACACTCACCGAGCACTCCGGAGGCGTCGGCCAATAGGAGAAGAGCCCACGGCGCGCAGGCCAGATCTGGACGGAAACAAAAGCTTTGCCTTAGCTCCGTTGCTGTTGTGATGCCCCGTGACCTGATGGAGTCCCACCCGGCACCTCCCGAGCACCGTTGCTCTTTTACTGCTGTGTGTTTGCTGGCACGCACCCGCGCGGTGAAAGCCCAAATCCAAGGCGGAGGGGCGCCCCCGATCAATCGCTTTGTGCATCTTTCCAGTTTGATGCCATCACATTTTCAGGGCCTTACAAGCGCGCTTCATTTCATGAACCAGCCCACCCGCCCGCGCATGCGTGGATGCAGTTCCACGTTGGTGGCGGAGTAGCCCGCCGTCATGGCCACTTAACCTTTGACCTCACTGACATTTAGTCACATAGTAAGGCTGAAAAAAAAATCACAAAGGCTCATTTTCGTGACCCCGCGTTGCTGCCTCGTCGACGTCATGATGACTGCGCGGCACCGCCCCTTTTGACTGACAGCCTTCCAAAAGCGCAAGCGGGTCGCGCCAACTCACCTCTGCGCGTGCACATCCCCCGCAGCGTAGCATCGGACAGGTCCGCGCAAGCACGGTGGCTCGGTTTCCCACGAGCACGCGCCCGCGCCGACGTCCTAGCAGCAAAATGGAAAGCAAGAGAAGCAGCAAAAGGAGCGGCGCAAACAAAAGCTGCTCGCTCGCAAGCGGCTAATCTCGCCAGCAGAGCAGCGCCCGGCGTCACCGGACGCAGGCCGCGCCCCCTCCCGACAGCCACGGCCAATCAGAGGTGGCGACGAAGCGGGCCGGCATGACTCCGCCCCTCCGATCCTTTCCCGCTTCAGTCCCTTCGAGCGAGCGAGCGACGATTGATTGATTGGTTGATCGACGAGGACCAGAGGGCGGGAACACCTGAAACGAGTGTTAAATTTCAAATCCGGCCTCAAAACACATCTGTTTAGACAAGCCTATTCACTCGGACCATAAATCCGTAATTTTTATTTGGTTTTATTTTTTTCTTATTTTATTTGATGTTGTTTTTAACATTGCATTCGTGATTTTAACTGCTTGTTGTAAGGTGTCCTTGAGTTCCTCGAAAGGCACGCACAAATAATGTAATTATTACAAATAAATGTATTCTTATTAAAATGGCCGCAGTGGCTCCCTCAAATGTTTTACAGCACTTTGAGTTGCATTTTTATGAATGAAAAGTGCTAGATAAATAAAAAGTTTGATTGATATCCCAGGGGGCAGACAGTATCCTCCATTTCATTCACTTGATGACAACAAACTGCTCACCACATATAGTTTTGTATGAGCTATTTACCAACAAGAAAAATCAACAAAATAATTTTAGTTGTCTTTTTTGTTTGGGGAGGGAGCCAGTTGAATCTGATGATGAATCACTGTAACTGGTTGCCCTAGAAAAATCACAACATGGGAAACCGACGCACAACCTGCCCTCTGTATTTCAGCATGTGAGTGTGCCGCTTTCCTGGAGGCGCTCATCACCAATCTCATCTGACTTCCTCCTTGACCTCTCCAACATGATTTGCCCTCTGCGCGGGTGTGTGTTAAGTACACGTACACGTGATTGTGATGGGGTTTGGGGTTTTCTTTGTGTGTGTTGCCCGGCCCCCAGCCAGGTCAAACAAAGGTCACATTGGGGGATGTAAACAGACGGGAAGTGCTCAACGTGCTCACGTCAGCTGACCTTTGCTCAACAGCCCCTGTTGCCATGGCAGCCAGAATGCATGGGGGTGGGATAACACCCCTCTTCCTCATCTCCATGTTGTCGTGTGCAGAGGAGGGGGGGAAAAAAGGTAGTCGCCAGGCGGTACCTGCTTGATCATGTCACAGTAAGGCAATTTTAAGGACCGTTTTGTCTCACAAATGATGGAACTGGTTCAAATCTGCCTGCGTCAATAGATAGATGGCGTCCTCCTCAATTTGCCCGGCTTGACCAAATGGACCGAGAGAGTTGCTCAAAACCCCTCCGCTGCAGTCGGGGAGTCCGGAAGGACGAATTATGCAGCATATCGCTGACCCACTCCCAACTGCCCAGCGTCGGAACTCTCTCTGGGCTGCTCCCTTGAGGTCCGAGAGGGCAGGTTGCCCCGGCTTCCTTCCTCAGCTCGCTGCCATAAGCCAAGCAAACGAGGCGCGTTTGTTTTCAGTCAGGGCGGGAATGTTGGCGTGCGGACGCTTCGGGGCTCCGCGCTTGAAAGCCTCGAGCCTCCTCGGCAAGCCTCAAACATTTGCAATTCGACTGGCCTGCAGCTTCAAAGCCGCATTTCGAGCGGCCGCGGCCCCCAAAGTTGAACGTTGAAAGCCCAGGTGAGTTGCAAAGCCTGCTCGGATGCCCTAACGTAGGAATGGAAGTGCAACAGATGTGTGCGTGACCAATTTGATTGATCAGCATTTTGCCGATGGGTGGAGCTCCTCCTCCCTCAGGCTGCGGTCCAATCGCTGCGTCTCGGCCCGCAGGACGGAAGCGACAATGGGTCGTAGAGTGACTGCGGCCAGCGATTGGCCCAGGTCCCGATGAAGCTTGCCGACACAGGGCGCCCTCCGGTGGCCGTCCGCCGCCACTGACCCATGCGGCCAGCTCGCCTGGGGAGAAGGAAGGGAAAGATCCTTCATTGACTTTTTTTTTACCTTCTTCAATTCATCCATTTCAGGCGAGTGACTGTCAAAAGGACACCGGTGCCCCCCAGATTGGTGGCCAGACAGCGGCAGGCGTCCTCCTCAATTTGCCCGGCTTGACCAAATGGACCGAGAGAGTTGCTCAAAACCCCTCCGCTGCAGTCGGGGAGTCCGGAAGGACGAATTATGCAGCATATCGCTGACCCACTCCCAACTGCCCAGCGTCGGAACTCTCTCTGGGCTGCTCCCTTGAGGTCCGAGAGGGCAGGTTGCCCCGGCTTCCTTCCTCAGCTCGCTGCCATAAGCCAAGCAAACGAGGCGCGTTTGTTTTCAGTCAGGGCGGGAATGTTGGCGTGCGGACGCTTCGGGGCTCCGCGCTTGAAAGCCTCGAGCCTCCTCGGCAAGCCTCAAACATTTGCAATTCGACTGGCCTGCAGCTTCAAAGCCGCATTTCGAGCGGCCGCGGCCCCCAAAGTTGAACGTTGAAAGCCCAGGTGAGTTGCAAAGCCTGCTCGGATGCCCTAACGTAGGAATGGAAGTGCAACAGATGTGTGCGTGACCAATTTGATTGATCAGCATTTTGCCGATGGGTGGAGCTCCTCCTCCCTCAGGCTGCGGTCCAATCGCTGCGTCTCGGCCCGCAGGACGGAAGCGACAATGGGTCGTAGAGTGACTGCGGCCAGCGATTGGCCCAGGTCCCGATGAAGCTTGCCGACACAGGGCGCCCTCCGGTGGCCGTCCGCCGCCACTGACCCATGCGGCCAGCTCGCCTGGGGAGAAGGAAGGGAAAGATCCTTCATTGACTTTTTTTTTTACCTTCTTCAATTCATCCATTTCAGGCGAGTGACTGTCAAAAGGACACCGGTGCCCCCCAGATTGGTGGCCAGACAGCGGCATGGCGACACGTGCGTGCGCGTACCTGTGCGAGTGCGTCTCTCTCCACCCGGAGTTTGCGGTTGTGCTGTTTGAGTTTGCCTTTCTTGCCCTGAGAGCGCTCCAGCTTGATTTCCAGGTGAGCCACGCGACTGTGCAGCAGAAGCAGCCGAGCTCCATCCCCCTCCTGGCGCCATGCCTCCGGAGCCGAGCGCGGACGCTCCTTGTCCTGCAACCGCAGGATGGATACGCATCTCCGTGGTTCAATCACAGTACACTGACTCGCTGAGAGGTGAAAAGGTCCACATCTTACCTGAGCCCGCGTTTGTCGGTGCCGCCTCCTCGTCAGCTCCTGCTGCGAGCTGCCCAGGCTGTCGCTGCTCTTCAACTGCTCGTCTGCCTCCAGCTTGAGCCCGGCCCTCCTCCTGCTCCTGACCTCCTCCTCCAGCATCTGCTCCTGTTGCTGGAGCGCCTTGGTCTGAGAGCGTTCCTCCTCCTGCTGCTCATGGCTCATCTTCTGTTCATCTGGCTTCCAAATCTCTTGCCCACTCTTGCTCTCTGTTTCCAAGCTCTCTCGTTCTCCCGCCTCTCTCCTCCTCTCCCGCCGCTGGGCTTTGGCTTCGACTCCTCCAGCTCGGTCGGTCTTGCCCGCATCTTCCTCCTGTTGCTGCTTCTCCTGCAGTGCGCGCCTCAGACGCTCAACCTCCTCGTGGCTTTCCTGGGTAACAAGGAGAAGGCGTCAGGTCGCAAAGGAATGTGGTCGGAGGAGACGGTCACCGTGGAAACCGGTCACACGTCCTACCCGCAGAAGTCTCTGGAGCGACCTCATGGTCTCCTCCTGCGCCTCCTTGTCCTCCCTGGCCTTCTCGCGGCTGTTGCTCACCTGGACACAAAAGCAAGTGGGGGCGGTGCAGCTTTAGCAGTGCAGCACTTGAACACAAGGGGGCGTCAGGCCTCTATGGCTCCTTCCCAGCTCACCGTGCCCCCCCCCACCCCTCCACAGAATTCAGAATATTTGTGGTCCCACTTTAGCTGTTTTCACCATGAAATCGTGAAATCATTTGCTAATTTGCTTCCTGTCAATAACAGAACCGCTACAGGTAAAATTAAAAAACGCCTGCGTGCTTGCTGGGCTTGGCTTGCCTGTTCCTGCAGGGCGGTGAGGTCAAGCGCCATCTGCTGGAGCATGCGCCGAGCTACTCTCAGCTCCTCTTGCACCTCCACTCGCCGCCTCTCCTCCCTCCTCAGAGACTCCCTGAGAGCTGCCAGCTCCTCTTCAGTCCTCGGCAGATTGTGTTCTCGCTCCTCCTCGTCTTTGTCCGCTCGGAGGAGCCGCGCCTTCTCCTTTCCCTCCGGCGTCTGCTCCCCGCAAACATTGTCCTCTTCCGTCTTCCTCAGGGGCTCCTGGACTTTCTCCTCCTCCTTTCGGGCCTCCTGCATGCTCCTCAAATTCCGCAGCTCCTCTTGGCGCTCTTGCAGCACGCTCGTCAGTTTCCGCACCTCCTCCTCGCGCTCCTTCAGGACACAGCTGACCTTGGCAGCCTTTTTCCTCCATTCCTGCTCGACAGCGTCCCGGTCCTCCTCCTGGTTGCTCCTCTGCTGCGATTCTGCGAGGTGGAGCTCCAACTCTTCCACTTGAGCCTCTTTTTCCTTCAGCTTTCCTGCGGCCTCCTGAAGCTCCCCGCTTTGCTCCTCTTGGCGCTGCTCCGCCAACCTCAGCCGCTCTTCGACTTGCCGCAGCCGCTCCTCCTTCTCCCGGACTTCTTTCTTCTGCTCCTCTTCGAGCTCCTCTGCTTCCCGCTTCTCCTTTTCCAGCAGCGTGATGCGAGAGCGCAGCGCCTCCAATCCCCTTGCGCCCTCCTCCAGTCGTTTGTTTTCTTCTTCTGCCACCAGAGCTTTCTGCTCCTTGGCCACCACCTCCTTCTCCCTCATCTCCCGCAGCAGGCTTTCCGTCCGCCTCCTCAGGGTCTCCAACTGCCCATCCTTTGTGGCCAACTTGTCCCTGAGTTGCTCCACCTGCTGTTCCCGCCCCTTCAGTTCCTTGAGTAGTCCTTCCACACGCCTCCTCAGCGTCTCCAACTCCTTGCCCATGGCTTCCTCCTTTGTTCGCTTCCTTTGTCCTTCTTCCACCAACGCTCTCCTCTCCTTGGACGTGGCCTCCTCCCGCCCCTTCATTTCTTCCTGCAGGCCGTCCATGTGTCTCTTCAGGGTCTTCATCTCCTCATCCTTTGTTCTCAACTCTTTCCATAGTTGCTCCTTCAGCACCTTCAATTCCACCAGTAGTTCATCCGAGCGCCTCCTCTGGGTCTCCAACTCTGCATCTTTTGTTTCCAAGTCCTTCCTCAGTTGGTCCCCATGCTCCTCCCGCCCCTTCATGTGTCTCTTCAGGGTCTTCATCTCCTCATCCTTTGTTCTCAACTCTTTCCCAAGTTGCTCCTTCAGCGCCTTCAATTCCACCAGTAGTTCATCCGAGCGCCTCCTCTGGGTCTCCAACTCTGCATCTTTTGTTTCCAAGTCCTTCCTCAGTTGGTCCCCATGCTCCTCCCGCTCCTTCATTTCCTTCAGTAAGCCATCCGTGCGCCCCCTCAGCGTCTCTAACTCCATTCCCGCGGCGCCCTCCTCCAGTTGCTTCCTTTCTCGTTCGGCCACCAGAGCTTTTTTCTCCTTGGACGCCACCTTGATTTCCTCCTGCAGGCCTTCCACCCTCCTCCTCTGGTTCTCCATCTCCTCATTCTTTGTTTCCAACTCCTCCCTGAGTTGCTGCACATGCTCCTCCTGCTCCTTCCTTTCCTTCAGTAGTCCCTCAATGCGCCTGCTCAGGCTCTCCACATCCCCGTCTTTCGTTCGCAACTCCTTCCCGAGCTGGTCCTTCTCTCGTGTCCAGGCCTCCTCTTTCTCTGCCCGGTGGCGCTCCTTTTGGGAGGTGACTCTCTGCATCTCCTCCCGCAGACATCGGAGCTCACCTGGTGAAGAACAAAGCTAGACGGTGACTGGACGGGTGGGTGAGTAGGAAGTGCGGGGGGGGGGGGGGGGGGGGGGGTAAGTAATGTAGTATTGACCGGCCAGTGCCTCCTTGGCCTCCTGCAGCGTGCGCACGTGTGCGCCGAGGTGGCTTCGCTCCACACTTCCGCACGACATCTGCGTCTGCTGCTTCTCCAGTTGTTCCTGCAGGGATGCCGAGCGGCTCCTGATGACAGAGACGGACGGCAAAGCTTTGGAGAAAAATCAATTTGGGGGTGTGGAGACTCAAGGGGAGCTTGAAATTCCGGGGAATGGCTTGACTTACTTGAGCTCCTGCGCCTCCTGCTGGTGGCGCTCCCGCTGTGCCCGCAGAGCATCCAGCATCTCCCGCAGCCTCACGCTCTCTCTGCGCTGCTCTTCGTGCACGCCTTCTATCCTGGCCATCTCCTCGGCCGCCAGCTGCAGCTCCCGCTGCGCCTCCTTCAGCTCCTGGAGCACCGATGCGTGCTGGGAGGAGCGCTAAAGGGGGGGGGGGGGGGGGTCGATTAGGGTTATTTTGCAAAGGGCCCTCATCTATCGGATCGAAGAGCGGGAAGGTTGATGCCGCCCAGACCAGAAATACGCACGCCTGCCTGCCCAACATCGGACTGTCTTCGACACAACGGTGGCCCTTGTCCGTTAAATCAGGGGTCCGTTCATTTGTGTGTTCATTTTTATTCATTTCTGTTTGTCGGAGCGCGACGACAAACGAGCGTACCTTGAGGAGGGCGTCTCTGACGGCCGCCGCTTCTTCTTCTGCCCTGGCTCTGGCCAGCTCTTCTCTCTGCAGGGCCCCCTGCGGGATAACGTGCGTCAGTGCGGGCGCAGCAAGCGTAGATTGAAGAACCGACGTCTGTGGGCTGAAGGTCACCTTCAGGTCTCTGATGATGGCCTCCCTTTGCAGCAGCTCAGCGTCGAAACTGCCAACGGCCACACGGTCAGTCACGCGACCACTCGACAGTCTAACATGACGGCGGCGGCTCCTCATACCTCTTCTGAACCTCCTCCTCTCTCTTCTGCAGCTCCTCCTGCCTCTTCTGCACCTTCCGCTCTCTGGTCTGCACCTCTTCCTCTCTTGTCTGTAGCTCCTCCCGTCTCTTCTGCAACTCCCCCCGTTTTTGCTGGAGCTCCTGCTCCCCTTTGAGCACTTCCTTCTCTCGTTTGTGTAGCGCTTCCTCTCCCTCACGCACCTCCTCCCGTGTCTTTTGCAGGTGTTGCTCTCTTTGCTGCAGGGACTCCTCCCCCATTTGCAGCTCCTCCTTGCTCTTCTGCACCTTCTCCTGTTCCTCCAGCAGCTCCCGCTCCCTTCTGAGCACCTCCTCCTCTCTTTTGTGTAGCGCTTCCTCTCCCTCACGCAACGCCTCCCCCATCTTTTGCAACTGTTGCTCTCTCTTCTGCAGGGACTGCTCCTCCGTTTGAACCTCCTCCTTGCTCTTCTGTACCTTCCGCTGCTCCTCCAGCAGCTGCTGCTCCCTTCTTAACATCTCTGCGTCTCTTTTGTGTAGCGCTTCCTCTCCCTCACGCAACGTCTCCCCCGTCTTTTGCAACTGTTGCTCTCTTTTCTGCAGGGACTCCTCCACCGTTTGAACCTCCTCCTTGCTCTTCTGTACCTTCTGCTGCTCCTCCAGCAGCTCCCGCTCCCTTTTGAGCACCTCCTCCTTTCTTTTGTGTAGCGCTTCCTCTCCCTCATGCAACGTCTCCCCCGTCTTTTGCAACTGTTGCTCTCTTTTCTGCAGGGACTCCTCCACCGTTTGAACCTCCTCCTTGCTCTTCTGTACCTTCTGCTGCTCCTCCAGCAGCTCCCGCTCCCTTTTGAGCACCTCCTCCTTTCTTTTGTGTAGCGCTTCCTCTCCCTCACGCAACGCCTGCCCCGTCTTTTGCAACTGTTGCTCTCTCTTCTGCAGGGACTGCTCCTCCGTTTGAATGTCCTCCTTGCTCTTCTGTACCTTCTGCTGTTCCTCCAACAGCTGCTGCTCCCTTCTTAACACCTCCGCCTCTTTTTTGTGTAGCGCTTCCTCTCCCTCACGCAACGCCTCCCCCGTCTTTTGCAACTGTTGCTCTCTCTTCTGCAGGGACTCCTCCTCCGTTTGCACCTCCTCCTTGCTCTCCTGTACCTTCTGCTGCTCCTCCAATAGCTGCTGCTCCCTTCTTAGCACCTTCTCCTCTCTTTCGTGTAGCGCTTGCCGTACCTCACGCACCTCCTCCTCTCTCTTCTGTAGCTCCTGCTGTGCTTTATGCACCTCCTCCTTCCTCCCCTGCAGGTCCTCCTCCCTGTTGTGCACCTTCTCCACTCTGTTCTGCAGCTCCGCCTCTCTCTTCTGTAGATCCTCCTCTTCCTGACGCAACTCCCCGACTCGCTTGTGTAGCCCTGCCTCCTTGCTCAGCAAATCCTCTTCCTTCCTCCGCAGTGCTTCCTTTGTCCTTTGCAGCTCCTCCTCCCTGGTGCGAAGCTCCGCCTCCGTCCGCTGCGAAGGAAGCCCACCCTCCTGCTGTCTGCGCCCATCAGATTTCAGCATTTGATTACTTCAAGATGTACTTCAATTCATTCCGAGCAGTGTGACTTGAGTGCGCGAGAAGCGGAAGGCGATGATCAACGGCCACTAACCTGTCAAGGGCGGGCGGGCACCGCTGACGCTTGCGGTCGTCGTCTTCCTGCAGTTGCTCCACGCGCCTCTGCAGCGAGGCCTTCTCCTCACCCAGCTGCCGCACGCTAAGCTCCGCCCTCTGACAAACACAAAAGCGCCGTTGGCTCAATCCGTGACCTCTGACCCTGGCGCCGACAGGTGTCCGCCGGTGCCGGTGAGTGAGACAGACCTGCAGTTCGTGCTGTCTCCACTGCAGGGCGCTCTCCGTCTGCGAGAGGATCCACAGCAGGGAAGATGCATCCCGGCAGAGGACTGACTGCGAGGGGGCGCTCACGTTCAACGTGCGGCACTGGCCCAGCGCAAAGAGAACAGCAGCAGCGACAAGACCAAACGCAACGACAAAACGAACCAGGTTATCGAATTGCTGTTCACAAACAAGACATCAGCATACACAAAGTCAACTGGGCCTCATAGAGTCGCTCACAAACGACAACAAGGGGAAACAAACAAATTTGTAGCGGTTCACAAACACTGAGACGTGACACGCAAACAATGTCGTGTCGCTCCCAAGGCCAGGACACCAGACAGCTGTTCATAAAAGGCCAACGAGACGTCACGTGCTGTGTTGACAAATGGCAAGCGGGTGCAAGTCACCCACCAGCTTGCCGACAGCCTGCGCTAGAGCCTCCGGCGTGCCCTCGGCGTCTGGCATCCTGAAAGACACGACACAACGCAGCCCGTCTGACACAGCGGAGTGCCACGGAAACCCACCGATGGCATCCAAGAACAAGGAAACTTACTTGTCCTCGGACGGGGCCTCCAGCAGCTCGCCCACCGTCAACGTCCCCAGACTGGACGAGGCGGACCGGGCCGGAGAAGAGGGCAGGGGAGCGGTCGGCGCCGACGGCAGGGCCGGCAGCCGGTACATTTTGATGAGGTGCAAAGAAGTCGAGTCGCAGCTGGACTGAAGCGATAAGGACAGACGGGACAGCTCCGTCCTCATCTCCAAGAGATCCCTCAACACGCACACACACACACACACACACACACACACACACACACAAACATCAAATTCATGTCGACGGTCCTCATGCATAATGTGCACGCACGCAGACACATATTGACGGTCCTTTCGCGCACTTGCACAACAGACATACAAACAGAATCCAAATACAGGAGCCAAACATTTACACAATATGCGCACAGGCACATCCGATCCATCCCACACACATTGATTGACGCAGTTGGCACGTGAGCATCCGTGAAGGCGCAGTTGTGTGTGCACTAGCGTACCTGTCAGCGGCAGTTCTGAGGGCACGGCAGTGCTGTCTGAGTGACATCACGCACCTCCACACGCACCACAGCTGGTCCTGATGCTGAGCCACCTCACTGGACACGCACTATACACACACTCACACACACTTCTGTCAAAACTACCCTGCCCTCAAAAAAAAAAAACCAACAACAACAAAGGACAGTCCACATACCTCTCGCTCTCTCTGCCAATGGAACGCCCGACGCTCCGCCTCCTCCAAGGCTCGGGTCAAATCGGCCGTCAGTTTGCGGACACGCTCCGTCAGGATCTCGTTGGCCCGCTCTGATTGGCTGAGCTGCAGCCGCAGGACCGAGGTGGTCTGAGCCAGGCCTGATGCCCTGAAACATACAAGTGCAAATACACTTGGAATGACAAAGCTCTCTTGCTCGCTCACACACTCACACACACACACGCACACACACACACATGCACACACACACGCGCACACCTTTGCTGTTCCTCCTCCAGGCTGATGAGGGCACACTCCAGCGACTCCGAGGTGTCCCTCCCGATGCTCATCTACAAAACACAAAGGCAGTGTGCACCACTACAACAATGCAGCGGCATTTCTGGAAGGTCTGACGCGCTGACAAATTCATCCAGAAGACAGAAAGAGCAGCTTTGTTTTAGCTGTCTGTTGTGGTATGAATGCAAACAGGCTGCCGCAGCCATCACAGACTCAGCAGACTTCCTTTGGGACACATAATGCTGAAAAACATTCAAAGTTTGAAAAAAAACCACTTTGCAATTTTATGGGGGGTTAAAAAAAGATTGGAATGGGAACAATGACCAATAATTCAGAGAGTCATCAGTCAATTATTCAAAATGAAGGGAATTGGGCGCCTTTGCCGTGATTGAGCAAACGATATGAAAACGAGTCTTTGACATGCATTCACCTGCGTGCTCATCAGCTGGCTGTGTCCAACCTTCAGCTGTGACTCCAAACTTTGACATCGTTCTCTGTACTCCATCACCTGCAGGAAAGCAGCGGCGGTAGCAGCATAGCTGGCGCACGCACCCATCCTCGAGTGTTGCTGACCTTGTTCTGCAGCCGATGCACGAGCAGCGCCTGCCGGGCCTCCCTCTCCCTCGCCTCCCTGTCGCGCCTCCTCCTCTCTCTCCGCTCCTCCTCCTCCACCTCCTCAAGATGGGCGCGGGACAGCGAGGGAGACACTGACTGCTCCAGCTGGGGTGGGCGAGAACCAGAGAATGAGCATCAGCAAAAGAGTATGGGCACCTGCGAGGACGCCGCGCACGCGCTCACCCTCTCGCCCAGCGCCCTGGCCCTGGACGCCAGTTCCTCCCTCTGGGCCCGACTCTCGGCCAGCTCTTCCTGCAGGAGGCGGACTTCCTGTCGCAGCTCCGCCCTCTCCCGCTGCCACCCCATCGGCGGCTGCGCGTCCGCGGCTGCCATCAGCTGAAATGCGCCCAAGGCCGCTGCAGCCCCCACCGCGGCCACGTGGTGGTGTTGGCTCGCCAAGTGCCCCCTTGAGATGCGAGTGTCATCTGTTCGGTGAGCACGTCACGTTTTAAAACCCTCACATCTCAAATTGTTATCACATTACAAAGCACAATTTAAGATGCTAAAATGGGAAATTGATCACATTGTCGCGCAAGCGCCACTTCGGGCCTGGGGTCTGTAGTGCGCAGTTTCCCTCATACCGCAAGACAAATACAGTAAATCGAATCGACGAGCAAAAGCTGGCATCTTGCTAAAAACTGGTGAAACTACACTTGAATCGGTCTCTCAGTTTGTACTCGCGTACAAATACGTGAAGTGTACACCCTTACCTTCTCATTTACCCGCCCAAAGTTAAACTCATCAGTCTCAAAAAGACGCAGATTCAATGACCAAAATGAAAGAAAAGCAAAGAAGCCCGCCCGCTAAAGCGGTCGAACGGCTAAACAGCGACATGCTAAGCGGTAGTGGTACAGGGAATGGTTTTGTTCAGATAAAAAAAAACGAATGAAAAAAATAATAAACAAGCATTTACCCGGAGGAAGTATTCTCTTGTTGCTTTTGTGTTGTCAACTTATTCAAATGAGGCGGGAAACGAAACCTTTCAATCCAGGCGACGACGCGTGATGATGACGTTCACAAAAGAGCAAAAAGACATCCGGGATCGCAACCGCTTTCAACACGAGCTACTACCACCGACTACATTTGTTAAACTCAACAATTATTTAGACCCCAAAAAGACAACGTCGATTTTAAGCCGCGCCTTTATGGTAAAGTCTGGTGAAAGTCGCGACCATTGGTCTTTGGTGGCCGCTCGCTGCAGGTACCGGATGTACGGTACACCGGCCGCCACATCGACTCGGTGTTGTCGTCGATGAATGACGTCATTCTATGGCAACACCAATAGGACAAAGGCTACTACACTACAGCCCACTGAAGAGTCATGGATGCTAGTGCTAGATGCTTTACATTTAAAGTTAAATAAACAATAACATCAAACTCTACTTACTTTCGTGATTGCCTCATTTTTTAAGAATCAGGAAATTGCTCTTCTTAGCGTTTATTCCTTCAATGTATATTGAGGCTCAAACATTTCTATATTTAAAATGCCGATAATTACAAGCAAGTGACTGTACTATAGTGTTGAGCAGTTCGTTGAAAACATCCACATGTAATTCACACATCTATCCATCCATCTTGATTACAAATGATCAATTATACTTCAATTAATGGGGCATAGTCTGGGATTGTGTATTTATCGGACCAAATAAATTAGTTCCAAAATTTGTATCAGGGGAAAAAATACATCTTGTAATTAACCAAAGGCAGCGATCTCCCACCATCGAATCAAAATGAAAAAATGTAATTAGAAGTTCATTCTACCAGCTGTGGCTGCAAATTTCACATTTTGATTTTAAAATGCCCGAAACTATTAATTCATCAATTAAACTCACATTTATTATTGAAGGAGTGGTGTCGTAATCAGTGATTTCTTTCGCAAAATTCATCCATGTTTTGCCCAAAGAACCTCAATCAAATTTCTGTAACACACATGAACCACAATCTTCTGAACATTTGCATTGTTTCTTTGTTTATTGTACAACATACTTGTCAAACAGTCAAATGACACCGCGATGGGAGTCGGCGATGAAGTCAAGTTGCACTCAAGATTATTTTTGGAGGAAATAATGATTCAAATCCACACACGGTAAATTATGGCCGCTCTGAATGCCGTTCTTCCATAGCCAACTTCAACTTGTACAAGGACGCCAGAAGTAGCAAAGGAAACAACATTCCAACTACCCTCCACGAGTGTGCTAAATTGTCTTACGAGTCAGGACCTGAAGCAGGATATGAAGCACACGGAAGAAAAGCACAAACGGATTTCCCTAGAAAAGAAACACCTCTCCCAATGTGAGCGTGTCATGAGCTGGCAACTTCCCTTTGAGTCTTCTGCAATGTCATGTGATTCTCTTACATGGCCAATGAGCAGCCGGGAGTGGAGGGCTCATGATGTGACATCACTTCCTGATGATGGGGCTTGGAGTCAGCTCTTCTCAGGGTGGCGGTGCAATCAACCGTCACATTGCTGTCACGGACCAAGGTCAAAGCAGTCCATGCTGCTGCTGCGTGCGTGAGTGCATGTATACGCACTAACTCACTCACTCACTCACACACACACACACACACACACACACACACACACACACACACACACACACACACACACACACACACACACACACACACGGGTGTTGAGATCACACTAAAGGCCCAGGGACTTGCGTACGATCTTCTGAGCCAGTTTGTAAAAGTGATCCCGGTCCTCCCGCCACATTTTCGAGGCGTCCACGTTGGCGCCGCTTTCGTCATTCGGCTCTGTGTGAGAGAGACACACACACACACAAGAGGGGAATGAGTGTGATCAGTACCCGGAGGAAACCCACGCAGGCCCATGTAGAACATGCAAACTCCACACCACACACGGAGGCCGGAGCTGAATTGAACCTGCTATCTCTCCACTGTGAGGTCGAAGTGCTAACCACTGGACGAAACACACACACACACACACACACAATTATATACAGTATATCCACCACGCACGCGACTACCTGCAAGCATGCTAACCACAGATAGCAGGATCTTCTCCACGCTCTGGACGGGACTCCACCGTTCAGCGCTGCTCTCATAGCCCATGGGGTCATCGCCGGGCGCGTGTAAGATCGAGATACACACGCGGCCGTCTGGGTAGACTGGGGGTGAAGCAAACACACTCAACTCAAACTGACATCACACCTCAGGAAGCCTTTCAGCGTTTGTCTGCCAGCGCAGCGTAGATTGTTGCCAAGTGTTGTGAGCGGAGAGCACCTACTGTTGGGGTGAAACATGTCACAGGTGAACCTCATCTTGGGGGGGCTGAGCGGGTAGTCGGAGGGGAAGGTGAGCACGGCCGGAAAGACGCCGCCCTCGAAGCACGTGTCCTGCGGTCCCCTGAAAGGCATAAAAGGGACTCAAACGTGGCCCCTGGACGAGAATCGCGACAGCCGTGCTTTGACATCGGGATTTTGCGGTAAAACCGCAGCTAGGAGCGGCCCTCCAGTGGTTTAGGAGGAAATGTTGAGAGCAGGTGCCACCATCCAAGTATCTCGTGTCTCAAGTGTGGGGCCCGCAAGTAAGAAAATAAATAAATAATGGTCGCAATGGCGGTTCGGAGGTGCAAAAACTCTCCAATCGGGTGGCTCGTCTTTCAAGGCCTCACTGTACATCATCCAAGGGAAGAGTCAAGCTTGCGCAGCACAACTCACATGATTAGCGCTTCCCATTCAAAAAAGTTCTCCTCATTGGCGGGACCTGCAAAAGAGGGCAAGACACATGCAAAGGTCGTGTCAGATAAGATATCCTTTATTCGTCCCACACTGGGGAAATTTACAGCCTCCAGCAGCAAGAATGTATGTAGAAAGAAGAAAGGAGAAAGAGAAAAAAAAACAACAAACATCTTTCAATTAAATACAATATGAACACAAATGGATAAATCGCAGTACTATTTACGATTTTCCTTCACATCATTTAATTATTATTATTATTATTATGATTGTTATTTTTATTCATCAGCCTGACAGCAGTCGGTAGGAACGAGCGTCGGTATCTCTCCTTCTTGCAGCGCGGGTGTAACAGTCTCTGGCTGAAGGAGCTACTAAGTGCTGTCAGGGCGAGCTGGAGGGGGTGGGAGGGACTGGCCATCATAGCTTTTAGCTTAGTTAGCATCCTTCTGTTGCCCACCTCCTCCAGAGTGTCAAGGGAGCAACCCAGGACAGAACTGGCCTTCCTGACCAGTCGCTCCAGTCTCTTTCTGTCCCGGGCTGAGATGCTGCCTGACCAGCAGACAATGCCATAATGGATGGCCGAGGCCACCACCGAGTTAAAGAACGTCTTAAGGTCAGCAAGGCCAAGACACACACCTGCCCCCAGCTACCGTGGCCACGACTCACCGAGAGTCCTAATCTTTTTTTTGGGGTGTGTGGGGGGGGTTCTGTTGCTCGATGAATGTGATTCAAATAAAAGCACGTTTTTCACTTCCATCATGACACGATTTGAAATTGATTGAAATTGCATTCAGATCCTCATTTACTGGGGCTTGCAAATGTCTTTGGCTGAAATCCCAAACATGTGGACACACGGACACTCGACACTAAAACATCCAATCGGGGATATTTTCTGCAGGTAATGGAGAATAACTAATAACAAGGCAGCCTTGGCGCCACAAAGCTACACCGAAGTGAGTGATGGAGCTTCATGTAGTGCCTCGCCCCCATCTCGTGGTGGCGAGTACAGTAGCCAAAGACTTTTGGGTGGAGCGTCCATCCCTCACAGATTGTGGCGAAGGCAAAAGCTTTTCCAGACACAGCAGGATGAAGGACGTACCTGCGACGATTCCCTCCGGCGGGTTGAGTGTCAGCTCTGGAAACAAACACACACACACACACACACACACACACACACACACACACACACGTTACTTCCGGTGTGTACTCGGCTGTCAAGCTAACATGCTAGGATGCTACGCGGGGCCGCCTCGCGTTCAACGACAACAGCAGCGACCAGGGGCGTCGCATGTCGGAACGGAAGACGCGTCAGCATTTCGCTCCGAACATTTTGTGTTCACAACAACATTTGTGGTGGCGGTGCTGATCGATCGCCTGGGCCGCGCGAAGCTCAATACTCAACTACACAAACACAAAAAAAAGCTCCAACATGTCAGCGCTCAACTTCGTTGTCTGCCTTCGCGGAAGCGACGCACGAAGACGCGGCAGCCGTCAAGGAACAAAATGTGTTGTTGTTGATGTTGCAGCAGCTGTGGAAGATGTCAGTGCGATTGTGCTCACGTTTGTATTCGGCCATGAGTCTCTTGAGCGCGGTGCCCGCCATCGCCGCCGCCGTGGTCGTTGTAGCGACAACACCGACCGACTGATTGACGGGCGATGGCGTCGCGCGGAAGACCGCCTCGACCTCAACGCGCATGCGCATACCTGCGCGTCTTTCTGTTTTTTTTGTGTTTAAACTTTATTGAACACTGAAAATGACAGACGGTCAAGTAAGGCTAGCAAATGCTATTATAGCATCCTAACTAAAAACAAAACAACAATCCAACGGTAATTCTTGCATGAAGGGAGAAAACAAAAATGAAAGAAAATAAAACAACAAGGTGCATTTTAATCTCCGACTAAATGAGGCCTTTTTTATTTTATTTTTTGCCAAAAATGTCACAATTTGGCGGGCCTTAGCTCCCGTAGCCCTGTGGCGATTGACCTCAAATGTAAGATTCAGTGCTGCTGTGCAATCAGTATCAACAAGTACACCAAGTTGCATTCAAATATAAATCTGCTTGGTTCACCTCACTGGCAGATTTCTTTGGCACGGAACGGCCCCTGTGACATGATGTGACCGGTAACGTGAGGCATGTCATGGCTCATGTGATGTCACATGACATGTGGGGGTGCGGATGGGTGCCAGCAGCCGGTGTGAGAAATATACCGGCCGTTTGGGAAAATACTTTCCCGGAATTCCCGATGGTCGCCCCGCCCCCGGTCAGGTGTCACGCGACGCTCGGCACGCAACGTGTTAAGTTGCAGAGCGATGGTGAGAATTTGACGAGCTGTCGGGCTAATTTTAGCCCCGCCGCTTGAAGTTCTCTTATTTTTGGATCGGGGAGTCTGACGCGTGTTGGTGTTGGTGCGCTCGCGTCAACTTTTGTTTCCAGCATGACGGAGCAGGTCTACAGCGGTGCCGTGCCATCCTCATATCCGGAGCCCTGGTCTTCACCCCTCCTCAGCCTGGAGCAGGGCACCGCCTTGGTCTTGGTCCTCGGGCTCTTGTTGTTCCTGGCTGTGCTGATGGTGCGCTGCTTCCGGATCCTTCTGGACCCGTATCGCAGCGTGCCGGCCTCCAACTGGACCGACTACACCGACAAGGACGCCTTCGACTACCGCATCATCTCCTGACAGGCGGCGTGAGAGGAGGCGGCGAAAGAGAGCTGGCTGTCGCCCGCGCCGAACGTCGACTGGCCTGCTCGCCGTGACTCCCTGACCTCTGACCCCTGGACCGCAAAAATCCTGACAAGCGAAATGGTGGACAACAGTCTGACGCCAAACTTGCACCTTTGAGTGCGAGACAGTTGTTGGCGTTTGTCGTCAATTTCCCAAACGGGGTTGGGGAGCGAGTTTGAAGAAAAAGGGGCTTTTGAAAAGCATGACCTTCTGCCCTTGGGCTCTCCGGCAACCTTTGAACCCAGGGCCAATCACGCCGCTTTACGCACAGCATGCACATCACCTTTGGTATTTGATCCGACTCATTCCAGTTTTGTCCGTTTCTGTTTGCTCGACAGACGAAGGCTTCTGATTGGTCGGCAGGACCCCGCCGCCGCATGACGTGCTGCATGTTTTTTGGCGTTTTTTTTTTTGTTGTTTTTGCGCCACTGAGTGAAATCTGGAAATCGATGAGATTTGAATGCCTCTCAATCCCTCCCAAATGCTGTTCTGTGTTTTTGTCTTGTATTCTTTGTCGCGGCAGATCCGGTTGAAAGGCACACGGGCATTAAAACACACACTGGCTTCTCCCTTTTTTTTTTTCTGACAAGTTTCGTCAGACTGTACTCAGTTTTAGGTCAGCTACATCGATTCTATTGGCTAAATGCACAATTCCTATCCATTCGAGTACATCTTTTTTTTTCTTGGGGGGGGGGGTGCAATACCTCTCCACATTGCCCATCAGAGCCGTTTGCTTTGAGTCGCTTCATTTCACTGTGTATTGACCTTGTGTAAAGAATATCAATGGAATCAAGATTGAAGACCCTTTTTTTTCCTTGATAGTATTTAAGCTTTGTCAAACTTTTGCCTCGTTGGCCGCCGAGTTGAAAGTCCTCCAGGCAAGCCATGTGTCCGGGGGCGGGTTAGGGGGTTTGTTGAGTTGAAGCCCTCATTGATTCGCATAGTACAAGTCCGAGTCATCAAATGAACAAAAGGTCTCCGTTGTCGGAAAAAGGTTACCGACTACACACACACACACACACACACACACATTACTCAACGTTACTAAATGTTTGTCAATATCAATCAATGTCCAAAAATATTCATGTTACAAACATCGCTTTATGTGAACAAATGCAAGTGTCACAAGCAATGAATAAAACGGCACAATGACTCAGCTGACTTGCTTGCTAAATGTTGACCAAGGTTATTTCAATGTTAAACAACAAGGTTGCTAAACGTCAGTCAATGTTGACAAACGTCAATTGGGGAAAACAAATCTCAACTTGGAACATGCGCGTGATTTTTGGACTCAGCCAATACACCACGAAGCGTTTCCGCTTGGACCCGAATGCCAATCACTCCTACTCTGTCGTCCCCTCGCTGGCTCATTCTCAAGTTCTTTTGAGGAAGATCTTCTGATTCCAATCTGTGAATGGCCTGGACTTGATTTTTAGTTGGACTGTTTTTAGACCGTCTTCATTCATAAACTCGATTGCGGCGCCGTCATGTCGTGGTCGGTGGACGGCGAGTGGCAAAACGGCAGCCCCAGCAGATGCATCAAAAGCGCTTAATGCCGCGTTGAGACTCGTGGGGGGGCCTATTGAACATTTCGCCCTTTGAAATGTGAACGGCAATCCGGAGGTGTTGACTGCAAGCGCGACGACGCGTGTTTCGATGCGGCGAAAAATCGCTGTTGTTTGGGAGCGTGCGACGAAAAACATGTCAATGACGGAGTAAATGATTGACGCGGCCAGCAGAGTCAGCGGCCGGCAGGTGACCTCGGCTAAACAAAGAACGCGTGGCCACAAACGGCAATGTTGGGGTATAAAAGCGGCGCGGTCGACGCTCTTCGCCGGTCTCGCCTCATCTTCAATGGTCATGAAAGCCTGGTGCCACTTCCTGTTCGCGCTGCTGTGCTCGGGCGTCGTCGCCATGCCGACGCCTGAGGAATGCGCGCCTCTGCTCGCCCCGTTGCCGCTGAACGACCGCCAACAGGTGAGGCCGCCCGACATGCGCTTGCTTAGACCGAATATTCCTCCCAAGACCAAAGCAGAACCGAGCGGAGACCGTGTGGCTTCGTGTTTGGTGACACGCGGGCGCTTTGTTGTGGGCAGCTGTCGGGCAAGTGGACGTTCATCTCGGGCTACACGGACAACAAGGTCTTCGACGCCATCCTGAAAATCAGCGGGAACACCCGTGTCACCATCAGCGCCGCCGCCCACAACGACAAGGACTTGGTCCTCTACGAGGAGATGATGATGTGAGACCCCCACGCCCCCCCGGCCTGCGACACTTTGAAAGATTCTCTTCTTCACGCTACTTTTACGAACGCCGGCCGGCTCTGCTTTCCAGGAACGGTACCTGCTTCGGCACCAAGATGAACATGTCCATCGACGGCAACGTGGCATCCGGCAAAAGTGAGGCGTCTTTTGTCGTCCGACGCCGCCGCCGCCTTTGGCGTTTGTGTCGCCCGTGGACGCTGACGTTGGCGTTTTGTCGTCCTCAGTGCAAAACATCTCGTCCGCCTACCACTTGCTGCCCACGTGCGACGGCTGCCAGTTGTTAAGCATCAACAGCACGGGTCATAACCTGAAGACCTTCCTGGAGGCTTTCGGCATCCACCTCGACGAAGCCGTCAACGATGAGATCAGTGCCCGCTCCCTCTACCTGTTCGGTGAGGGGGAAACATCAAGCCCACGCCCGACCTGATTGGCTTTGCGCGCATATGTGACGTCACGCTATCGCTCGAGACCATTCTTTAGGCTAAACGCCAGCGAGTACGACTGTTGCTTTTTGAGGTGCTTTGCCGCCATCATGTGGTGTCCGTAAGCTATGGCGCCCAAAAGAGCCGCTTTTCCTTCCGCAGCTCCGGGGAACACGGTCAAGGACTCAGACCTGGAACAATTCAAGAAGCAGGCCCACTGCTTGGGCTTCTCCGGGGAACCCAACTTCATAATCGACCCCAAACAAGGTTCGGGCCGCACCGGCGCCTCTCTCGCGAATTCCGCCAATCGCGCCGTACCCGTCAGTCATGTTTTCTCTTTTGTCTCTCGCAGACTTCTGTGACGGCCACGAGGTGGTCATGCTCAACTGACGTGCTGATTAAAGAAACCAAAGAGCAACATGAGTCTGTGTGTTTTATTTTGTTTTTTTGGTGGTGTTTTTTTTTTAGCGACAACCCACGCGTGTGTCACGTTCTGCCCGAGGCGATGAATAGATCGCCTCGTACAGAACAAAATAAAGGGGTGGATTCCCAGTAAAGCAGACACGGAAAAATCTTGTCAGAAAAAACAAAAAAGCCTTTAATGACTAACAGAAAGAGCCCGACAGGGAAACGGTAACAAAAAGCGCTGGTCAAATAAGGACCAGGAAATAAGGAAAACAACCGAAAAACGCTCGCTAAAAAAACAAAGTGCGAGGAAGTACTGATTAGGTAATCTATAAGTATACAATTTAGAGACTAAACGCGAATAACAAGAGTAATGGCCGCAAGGCAAGAAGGCAACGTGTAGGTAACAATCGAGGAAATAGCGCAAGAGAACAATGGCACGGCATGGAATTCTCCGGCAGTGAGTGGACTGCCGGAGCCTCTTAATAAAGGTAGATAATCAGCCCGAAATTACGGACAGGTGTGCAGTTGGCGGAGGGAAAAGCCCGCCACCTGCTGGCGGGCACGTGACGTGACAGTACCCCCCCCCCCTCAATGGACGCCTCCCGGCGGACTACCCGGCTTGGACGGATGAGCAGTGTGGAAGTCGCGCAAAAGGGACGGATCAAGGATCCAGGAGCGGGGCACCCATTGCCGCTCCTCCGGCCCGTAGCCCTCCCAGTCGACCAGGTACTGGAAACCCCTGCCCCTGCGCCGAGAGTCCAGGATGGCACGTACCGCGTACACCGGGCCACCATCGACCACCCGCGGAGGTGGTGGCGGAGCGGGAGAAGGCGCCAAGGTACTGGAAGACACAGGCTTGAGCAGGGAGACGTGGAACACGGGGTGAACCTTCATGGTGGCCGGTAGCCGGAGCTTGACTGCGACGGGACTGATGACGGCCTCGACCTCGAATGGTCCAGTGAATCGGGGTCCCAGCTTTGCAGACATGCCGGCCAGGCGAAGATCCCTCGTTGCCAGCCACACCTTCTGTCCCACCACATATGAGGGCGCCGGGCGCCGACGACGATCTGCGATCTGCCGGTTCCGGGTCGCAGTGCGGGACAACGCAGCCCGGGCCTCCTTCCACACGTGATGGGCCCGTTTAAGGTGGTGCTGTACAGAAGGGACCTCCACCTGCCCCTCCTGGGACGGGAACAGCGGTGGCTGGTAACCGTAAGCCGTCATGAACGGCGATCTGCCTGTGGCGGAAGAGACGATGGTGTTGTGTGCATATTCCACCGACAGTTCGACCCCGGGAGGGAGGAAGGCCCGTGATGAAGTCCAGAGCGATGAGGGACCACGGGCGAGGAGGAATGGGCAACGGCTGGAGCAGTCCCGCCGGAGGTTGATGGGACGACTTGCCGCAGGCGCAGGAGGTGCAGGCCTTGATGAACTCCGTCACGTCACTACGGAGCTCCGGCCACCAGAACCGCTGGGCGACGAGTTGCACCGTCCGGTTCACCCCGGGGTGACATGCCACCTTGGACCCATGTCCCCACTGCAGAACTTCAGATCGGAGGGGCGGAGGCACGAACAGCCTCCCCGCTGGGCACCCCGCCGGCACCTGAACCTCCTCCAGGGCTGCCTGGATCCGCTGCTCAATCTCCCATTGGACGGCCCCCATGATGCACTGGGTCGGGAGGATGGTCTCCGGGGATCGGTCCCTCCCCGCAGGTTCGTGGAGACGGGAAAGGGCGTCGGGCTTGGTGTTCTTAGACCCGGGAGAGTAGGTAAGGACGAAGTCGAACCTGGTGAGGAAGAGGGCCCACCGGGCCTGACGGGCGTTTAGTCTTTTGGCGGAGCGGAGATAAGCGAGGTTCTTATGATCCGTGTAGACCGTAAAAGGTTCCTTTGCCCCCTCGAGCCAGTGCCGCCACTCCTGCAAGGCGGTCACAACTGCCAACAGTTCACAGTTGCCCACGTCGTAATTGGATTCGGCGGCACTGAGTCGACGGGAGAAGAAGGCGCAGGGGTGCAGCTTCTGGTCGACCGGAGAACGTTGGGACAGCACCGCACCCACCCCTGAATCCGAGGCGTCCACCTCTACGACCTTCGCTCTTCGCTGACCTTCGTAATACAGCCTCATTAACACATTTCAAATCCCGCCTCAAAACACATCTGTTTCGACAAGCCTATTCACTCAGACCATAAAGCCATTATTTTATTTATTTATTTTTGTTGTATTTTTTCTTATCTTATTTGATGTAGTTTTTAACATTGTACTCGTGATTTTAACTGCTTGTTGTAAGGTGTCCTTGAGTTTCTAGAAAGGCGCCCACAAATAAAATGTATTATTATTATTATTATTACGATAAAAGGAAGATCAGGATCAGGATGTTGTAGTACGGGGGGACTAGTAAACGCCGCCTTCAGGTTAGCGAACGCCGCATCCGCGGTCGGATCCCACTTAAATGTGATCTTGACGGACGTAAGGCGGGTTAGGAAGCGCCTTCTGGCTGTAACCGCAGATAAAACGTCTGTAGAAGTTGGCGAACCCCAAAAAGCGCTGCAGTTCCTTGCGACTGGTAGGAACCGGCCAATTAGTGATCGCACGCGTCTTAATGGGGTCCGCTCGTAACCTGCCCTGTTCTATAATGCACCCCAGGAAGGAGATGACGGGGACATGGAATTCACACTTTTCTGCCTTGACGAAGAGCCGGTTCTCCAGTAGACGTTATAGCACCAGCCTGACATGTTGCCGGTGCTCGTGTAATGACCGGGAAAAAATCAAAATGTCGTCAAGATAAACGAAACAAAAAATGTTAATCATGTCCCTTAAAACGTCGTTAATCAGGTTCTGGAATACGGCAGGAGCGTTTGTCAGTCCAAAAGGCATAACCAGGTATTCAAAATGGCCCAGAGGGGTCTTAAAAGCGGTTTTCCATTCGTCACCCTCCCGGATGCGAACCAAATGGTAAGCACTGCGCAAGTCTAGTTTTGAGAAGACGGTGGCCGATTGCAGTGGGGTGAAGGCGGAGTCTAACAAGGGTAGGGGGTATTTATTCTTGATTGTGATTTCATTTAATCCCCGATAGTCTACGCAAGGTCGCAGGGTCTTATCTTTCTTCCCCACGAAGAAAAAGCACGCCCCTAACGGTGAACGTGATGGTCTAATGAGACCTGCAGCGAGCAAGCTGTTGATGTACTCCGTCAACGCCTCGCGCTCGGGTTGGGATACCTGATACAGCCGCGAGGTCGGCAACGGAGCGCCCGCCTGCAGGTCTATAGCGCAATCGTAGGGGCGGTGTGGGGGCAAGGAGCACGCGCGATCCTCGCTGAATACTTCCCTAAGATCCCGATAGCACTCCGGCACTCCGTCAAGGCAGATCTCCTCAGGGGGCGTGACGCGTTCGTGCTTCCCAACGGCTGATTGTAAACAGTGCTGATAACAATACTGACTCCAGCTATCTATTGCTGGGCGCGCCCAGGAAATCACGGGGTTATGCGTCTTAAGCCAGGGCAATCCGAGGATGATCGGAGCGTTGCGGGACCGCAATACGTAAAACCGGCAATGCTCGATATGATTGCCGGAGAGTAGAAGTTTTAGCGGCTCCGTTCTATGCGTTACTACCGCCAGGAGACGCCCATCTAGATCACGAACCCGCTTCTTGTCGATCAATTCTTCCAAAAACAACCCAGCTCGGACGCGAGATTGGTGTCCATTAAACAGTCATCCGCTCCTGAGTCTACCAGGGCCCGAACCCGCCTCGACCGGGACCCACCAAATATCTCCCCCTGGAGCTCAAGTCTGCTGGGGTGTCCCGGTCGCGTGTCGACTCGCCTAGACTCGGGGGGTGACGCGCGGGGTCGTGACTCGCAGTACTCGGGGTGGACATGGAATGACGACCCCGGATAACTGGTTGCGGCGTGAGGAGATGGTTGGACGCTGTCAGTCGTAGCGCCTTCCTTCCTCCGCACCAACGTCCTTGCCGCCCAGCTGCATCGGTTCCTCCGTGGTTGCTGTCTCCCGGCCTCGGGAGTGGTCACCGAGCCCCGCTGCCCGGAGTACCCTACGATGTTCCTCACGGTACGCAGTGCGTCGAAACGGAAACCGATCACCTCCACGCTCCCGGCTTCGCTCCCTCAGGCGATTGTCCATGAGGAGGGAGAGGTCGATCAGCTCCTCCAGATCTGTGCTGTGGTCGCGGGTCGCCAGCTTGTCCTTGAGTTGCGAGTTCAGGCCACGGCGAAACAGTCCACACAGTGCTCGATCGTCGTATCCACTTTGTGCGGCCAGGATCCGGAACTCAATGGAGTAGTCCGCGACCGACCGCTTTCCCTGGTGGAGGGCGAGTAGCCGACCCTCTGCCTCTCTACCCCGCACGGGATGGTGGAACACCCGACGAAATGCTGCCACAAAATCAGGGAACGACGAACGGAGATTCGGCTTTGCGTCATTGGTCGCAATCGCCCATGACGCCGCCGGACCTGTCAACAGACTCATAACATAAGCCACCTTGGCGGCGTCATTAGCGTAGGCAGACGGCTGTTGGTCAAATATGAGAGAGCACTGGTGTAGGAAGTGTCCACACCGCCCGTGCTCACCCCCGTAACGAGGGGTGTGTGGAAGCGATGGCTCCCTCGACATAGTGGGATATGAGGAGGGCGCTTCCGGGGTGGTTGGACGAATCCCGGGGGGGGGGTGGTCTCCGTTCCTCCACCCGAACTAAGCGAGGTTCGAATTCATCGAACCGATGAGCCAGCATGGAGACCGCGCCGCGGAGTTCCGAAATGGCTTGGCCGTGCTGACTCATCTGTTGCTCTTGTCGGGAAAGAGCGGACAATATCTTTTCGATGTCTGCGGGATCCATGGTGGCTGGAGAATTCTGTCACGTTCTGCCCGAGGCGATGAATAGATCGCCTCGTACAGAACAAAATAAAGGGGTGGATTCCCAGTAAAGCAGACACGGAAAGATCTTGTCAGAAAAAACAAAAAAAGCCTTTAATGACAGGGAAACTGTAACAAAAAACACTGGTCAAATAAAGACCAGGAAATAAGGAAAACAACCGAAAAACGCTCGCTAAAAAAACAAAGTGCGAGGAAGTACTGATTAGGTAATCTATAGGTATACAATTTAGAGACTAAACGGGAATAACAAGAGTAATGGCCGCAAGGCAAGAAGGCAACGTGTAGGTAACAATCGAGGAAATAGCGCGAGAGAGCAATGGCATGGCATGGAATTCTCCGGCAGTGAGTGGACTGCCGGAGCCTCTTAATAAAGGTAGATAATCAGCCCGAAATTACGGACAGGTGTGCAGTTGGCGGAGGGAAAAGCCCGCCACCTGCTGGCGGGCACGTGACGTGACAGCGTGACAGCACCGCCTGCAATCGATCCAATCAGACTTTGGACTATCGGTCCACTTGATCATCAAACAAACCAGGTCAACGACACTAAGCACACGATCTCTCTCTCTCACACACACACACACACACACACACACACTGGCCATCTGTAATGGGTGGGGCAAGAGGTGGCACATCTGCCTTTAAAAGGCCTCAAAAGCGAGACCCCCGGTGCGCCACTTGACTTCGTCCAAGCGCAGCTGAGAACCAAGGCAAAGATGAAGATGTTGACCATGACGACGATGATGATGATGATGATGATGATGTTGTCGGGCGCACTGGCGCACTCGCACGGCTGTGACGACCTTTACAAGCCCCTCGCCACCAAGCACCTCAATCAGGTCAGTGGTCTCTGGCGATCGGATTCGATTCTCCACATGCCGCGATTTGCCAACTCGACATCTAACCGACAATCTACAATTTAGACACTCAAGTCTCGAGAAATTTCACATCTAGGCTGCGTGTCATACATAAGCATATTTGACAATAAAAGATGACCTTGACCTTGAATGGCACCGCTGAAGAAAAATCGCAAGTCCCCCATCGCTGTCACGGTGTTTCCGAGGAGACACTATGCAGGTCAGGGACTATATAAAGAAAATAGCAACTAAAATTCTGGGAGCAATGGGGGGCCGCCGGCCTTGCGCGGTGGCGTCAACAAGTTGAAGGCTGCTGAGGGCGGGGGTGTGGCCTCCTGCAGGTATTCGGGGAGTGGCGTCTGCTTTGGGGAGCCTCCGAGTTGATGATCATTTCCGACGTCGCCAGTTCCGCAATCAGTGTCCACCCCAAAAGCGACCACCTCATCCACCTCTTGGAGAGGAACAACCACCGGTGAGTGAGTGTGTGTGTGTGTGTGTGTGTGTGTGTGCGTGTGTGTGCGTGACTTGTCTTCTTTGTTTGTTTGTTTCAGTGACAGTACGTGTGTGACCTACTCGTTGAACCTGACCGCACCGGCGGACCCCACAAGCGAGGGCCCCCTGGTCTTGCAGGCTGTCATTGACCGTGAGTCACAAAAGCGCACGCCTGCGCTCGAGACGTCATTCCTGAGAGACCCGTCGCGTCCATCCGCATCATTTGTGTTTGCGTGCGTCAGGGGTGGTGAGCAACGGTTCGCTGCTGGTTCTCAACAGTTCCTTCGCGCTGCATTTCTACGAGAGATCACCCGACGCCATGTTGATGTTTCTCCAAGCTGGCGACGACATGGGCCGCTTCCTACTCAGCTACAGTCAGCGCGCGCACACACACACACACACACACACACACACACACACACACACACACGACATGTACAATAGTGTCTCATGCAAATGTGTAGCCAGGGCCGGGCATGAGGTGGACATGGAGCAGCTGAAATCCGAACAGGAAAAGCTGCTGAAAATGGTGGAGTGTCTGTCCTTCGTCTCCAAGCCACCATTCATCTACGACGGCGCTGCAGGTAAGATGAGTGGGGAAACGTGCGTCCAGTCGGGTCGTCCGATGACTACGACGCGTGAATATCCTCACAGAAGTTTGCCCGATGCCCGACCAACAAGCGGCCTGAGCCGACGCCAGACGCGACAGGCCGAACAAAGCAGCGGGAATGGCAAATAAACGCTTTGCGTCCCCTTCGCTCACTGCTGCGTGCGTCTGTGTGTGTGTGCGCGCGCTTGACTGACAATCTCCCGTGAACGCTGGCGGCTCATCCGCTCGTCCAGAATAGCAGCGGTACGACACAGGACACTGGCACTTGGGCGAGAAGAGATGCAGTCGCCGCTAATTGGTCATTTCTGGTCACTACGTCAACAAATGTTGGCAAACAGAAAATGTCGACTTTATCGCTCAACTCAACTCAAATTATAGAGCACTTTCAGACAGCCATCGCTGCATACAAAGTGTTGTACATGGAGCAACTGACATATACAACAGTAAAGCAACAAAACGGTAACAGAGACGGTAGAAAGCACCGAACAGCAGAACCAAGAACAAATCTGAGTCGCGCTGAGTCAAGTGCCAAAGAATCAGCGGCGGGCCGTGCATTTCAACCATAAGCCTTCAGTGACGTCACATACATGAACACAATATAGGCTCGTCAGACAGCACTTAATTTCAGGAGCATTTAAAACCATCAAGTATGCATTCACAATAAAGAGCAGGAAACTACATTTACAGATCGTGTCAAAAATAAAAAGATTTTTTTTAAATACTCAATAAAATGCCACCCAAATTACGCTGTGTGATCAAAAACAAGTCTGTCCAATAAATTGCGCAATGTCGCAGTTTCATATAAGACAGCAACCACAAAATAACAAAACAAACTATTCTTTGAAAATAAACAGATCATTTGCATTTTGAAAATCGGCGATACAACAGCAAATAACTGAAAATGTTGAGCAGCTGAGATTGAACGAACTTTAGTGCACGCAGCTGACAACAATGCGCCATTATAAATTGCAGGTGAGCTGATTTATTTGATACATTTTTGTATCGTTGTCATTTTATTTCATTACAATTCATTTAATACTCACGAAATAAAATGAGAAGAAGAAATGTAAAATAAAATTCATTTACTCACCAATGTAGTGCCGGTTCACTGAGCTGCAGATCTACGCAAGTGTCCCCCAAACGTTTTTAAACGCACCGTCGCTTGTGAGTGCCCAGATGTGCTCTGATGTTTCCTTGCTGCCTTGGTAAAACAACTTGAATTGGTAAATCCAGTGGAAGGTCCGGCTTGAAAATTGTGTGGAAAGTATTTCTGCAACCAGATCGACGTCTTCCCCTTCGGCCATTTTGGGTCAAAATGCGGCAACAGCGCCCTCTAGCAGGCGCTAATCCAATCACCGAACGCGAACGTCCAGTGTCGACATAAGGCCTTCTAGTTGGCCCCGGTGTGCAGACTCGTGATCTGATTGGTTATTGCAAGCTGACCGTGCCGGTTCATTTACAGCGCACAGGGGCCGGCTCTGAAGGCCCGAGCAAGTTTAATTTACCTGGCAACACAAGCTAGCTGAAATATGATTGGTTAAAAACTCTATCATAATAAATAAGGTATTTATTTAAAATAAAATTGAAAGCCACTCGACTAAGTGGAAATAATATGACGTAAAGAATACAGAAAATCATTTTGTTGAAATATTTATGAAAATAAAATAACATAAAAAATGTATTCTCAGAAAAGTACATTTATTAAATTTACTTTTCTGAGAATGTTTAGGCCAGCAGAGAAGGCCTTGCTGGCCCTGACGGAACACCACTGCAAAGAATACAAGTGAGCTCAAAACATAAATAACGTGGAGAAAAAGGAACGGGCGTTACGTCGCTCGTGTTAAATATGCCATCGGATGGAAAGATGAGATGCCGGCACCTCGTCTTCTTTGCCGACATAAATAAGATGAGGAAAAACAACAACAACAACGCCAATAAAAGGAGGAACTGTCAATGTCAAGCATGTCGCAGACGGGTAGCGGGCACGAAGGAGTCCGGGAGGCCTTCGTGGCGAGCGGCTCTTTTGCCACTACCTGTCATGTGACCCCCTGCTGGCGAGGAGCAGGACGACGAGGAAAAGTCCGTCGGTTCTTTCCTCGCGCCTACTTTCGACACGTGCCAAGGCCGGTCGTGCATATTTGACATGGCGACCAATCTCTCGACCAGTCCCGTATTCATCGAACAGCGGACGTTCTCGGCTCTGAGTGGAAGCGTGACCCGCACGTACGGATCGCTCGTCAGTCAACACCGGGGCGCGTGGAGCCAGTTGATGGAACGGCGACCATTCCGTTGTCCATTCGTCTCCATCACAAACTCCTCGGCGACCGACTGAAAAAGTGCGAGGTACAAAGGGAGACAAACTGGCGGCCAAGTGCGACTTCCCGGATGCCGGTCATCTTCTTCTATGGGGACAGTTCGCCGCCCTGAGCAAATGGCGCACGAGGCGTTTGGAAAAGCTGCAGAAGACCTTCAAATGCCGGGACATCTCCGTCGAGTAGCGCAGAGCCTCGAAGGCCGTCGATACCGCCGGTAGCCACGGAGGGGGGGGCGCCGAAGGGACGACCGCCTCCATCTGAAAAGCACACAGGCGGGAGGGAAGCAAACGCCACCTGCTGTTTGTCCGCTGGAGGGAAATCGCTCATTTTCATGCTCCTAGACATCAACTGGAGACCATTCAGCGCTTCAGCCGACCGCTCCATCGTTCATCGCGGCATCTGCCCCTTCTGTCCCCTTTTGCCTTTGGATCGCCTCCGAACGGCCGGCGTCCCCGGCGGTGGTGACCAGTCGAGTCCTCACCTGTACGAGCGCCGTCCTGACGAGGTCGGCCAGCCGCAGCAGGCGAAAGGCGGCGCCCCCCGCCGCCTCGGAGGGCAAGCTGACGTTTTCGGCGGCCGCCCTCAGCCAATCGGCGTGCGCGCGAAAGGCCAGCGCGTTGGTGTACAGCCCGCACAGCGACTCGTTGGCCTGTCACGACACACAGGAGCGGCAGCGCATGAGAGACCGCTCGGCCATCGGATTGGTTTCCCGCCACCGGGCAGGCCATTTCGGCGATCGTCCCAATGGGTGGAGCGGGCTCCCTCTAGCGGGAGAATCCCGGAAAGAACGGCAAAGACGCTCGACACACGCGCACCCACTCGGGCGCCGGACGGTTGCCCTTTCGGCCACTTCCGTGGTCAAAAACGCGTCCCGCGCAAAGCAGCGTTCGAGTCCCAAGGGCACCGTTTACCTTCCACGTGCGCAAGTGAGCGGCGGTCGTCGCGATGACGGGAAGACTCTGCAGTCGCGCCTCCAGCAAGTCGTCCGCCACCTCGTCGTCGTGCTGAAAGGCAAAACGCAAAGAAGATGACGTCGGGACGGCCGACGACGTGAGGAAGAAAGAGCCGGAGGAAGAGGAGGGTGGCGGCGACAAGGACGACCGAGGCCAGGGGGCGGGCGGCGGCGCTCACGCACGTGTTGCAGCCGCTGCGCCGTCCTCCTGATGACGTCCATTTGATTGGCGGCAGACTTGAGCGTGTTGCAGAGGACGGCCTTGTGGTGGGCGGGGGCGCAGCGCGAGGGCCGCAGCAGCTCCACCAATAGGAGCAGGCGCAGCAGACGGTGGGCGGAGTCACGCGGCGCTGCTCAGGAGTAAAGAGCAACCAACTCAACTGGATTTCTCGAGTACTTGCTAGATTAAAAGTGCCGTTGTACACGCAGCAAATATCAGATAGACCAAACAAACAAAGTCAAGCCAATCAAACAATAAATGAATAACAAAGACGGTAAAAAGCACAAAAACACTTCAACTAAAAATCAAGTCGGAGTCGTGCTGAGCCAAAGTCGGGTAGTGATGGGAATTCCGGCTCTTTTTAGAGAGCCGGTTCTTTTCGCTCGGCTCACTAAAAAGAACCGGCTCTTTCGGCTCCCGAATGGCTCCTCAGCTTTTTTTTTTGTTGCTTCAATTAATTTACAACCAAAAATAATGTCAAATTATGTGTAAAATGAATTACTCATGTAAAATATGTTTAAAAAACAGCAGCTTGTTCGTCGGTTTCCCCTCAGACACTTCAAAGAGTGAAGCGGACAAGAAATTGAATCAAGTTGCTCAGTTTTCGGTGAAACTAAAAGTGGACGTCACGCACGACAGCCATCGAAACACGACGTTGCACAGGAAGCGGCCAAAAGCGCCCGGCCAGCACTGTGACCAACACGCAACCTCACCGATGTCTTCAGCCAGTCACTTAGTCAGCGCGCCCGCACGTCGCCCGTATCCGTTTGCTGAGTCGTATGCTGCGCATAAACGTTGGACTTTCCACATTTCTGTGGCTGGAATTTTGACCCAGACAAAGTTTCGACGGGCCTCCGGGGAGGCCCGAGTGGTGCCCGCAGGCAGGAAGTGGCCCCCGGGGCAACCCCGGGGGGAAGGAAGACTTGACATCATTTGTGCTGCCACCTAGCTTTAGCTTGACTCGAGCTCTATGCTTGCTAGCGTTAGCTCCACCTCCCTTCCTCTTCATCGCACTTTAGCCATTTTTCTGTCGGTCCCAGTTAGGCATCTTTTAGCTCCTCGATAGCTTTCTGCGTTCAACACTATCATCCCGGAACTCCTCACTCCCAAACTACTCCACCTCGGTGTGTCCCCTGCGATCTGCCAGTGGATCCTCAGCTTCCTGACGGGACGGACACAACAGGTGAGACTGGGAGCAACAACATCATCAATACGCACCACCAGCACTGGAGCCCCACAGGGATGTGTCCTCTCGCCACTGCTCTTCTCTCTCTACACAAACGATTGCACCTCAACAGATCCAGCTGTCAAACTCATAAAGTTCGCAGACGACACCACGGTCATCGGTCTCATGAAAGACGGCGACGAGTCTGCGTACCGCCAACAAGTGGAGCAGCTGCAGCTCTGGTGCGGCCGACACAACCTCGGGCTGAACACGCTCAAGACTGTAGAGATGATCGTGGACTTCAGGAAAGATTCTTCTCCACAGTTGCCCCTCACACTATCCAACTGCCCTGTGTCAACCGTCGAGACCTTCAAGTTCCTGGGAATCACAGTCTCCCAGGACATGAAGTGGGAAGTCAACACCATCTCCATCCTGAAAAGGGCCCGGCAGCGGATGTACTTCCTGAGGCTGCTGAGGAAGCATGGCCTGGCACAGGAGGTGCTACGACAGTTCTACACGGCAGTCATCGAATCAATCCTGTGTTCTTCCATCACGGTTTGGTTTGGGGCCGCCACAAAAAAGGACAAAATCCGACTTCAACGGACAGTTAGGACGGCAGAAAAAATAGTTGGCACCGCCCTACCCACTCTTGAGAACTTGCACACTGCAAGAATCAAGACAAGGGCACGGAAAATCCTCCTGGTTCCCCCGCAACCTGCCCACCACCTTTTTCAGCCACTCCCCTCAGGCAGACGCTACAGATCCATGCGCACCAAATCCAGTAGACACTTAAACAGCTTCTCCCCTCTAGCCATTAACTCCTTAAACAGTCACTGACGTAGTCACTCTTCTTGCACCACAAAATGGTACTACAAAACTACTGGTTACTCTAAAATGGTTCGATGATGTTGTTGTTTACGATGATACTAGTGCAGCGTGTTATACCGGAGACAAATTCCTTGTGTGTTCTACATACTTGGCCAATAAAGATGATTCTGATTCTGATTCTTTAGCTTCTTTGCGCTAAGGAATAGCTGACGTTGGCTTTGTTTTGTTTCCACTTTTGCTCCTTTTAGTTGTACTTTCTCTTCTTTCGGAGCTTCTTCTCGCTCGTGGGTTTCGGCTTCATCGCGCTCATTTACCACGCGACTGGTCCGATTGGCGACTCGGGTTGACGCCATCGAGCAAAACGTGCTCTTCTAAACGCCACCGGGGAGGACACGCAAAACGACACGTTTGACGACAGCCCGTGACCACCGGTGACCTTTTCGCCCATCGCATCGCAGCGAGCTCGAGTGACGTCACAACGCTCCCTTGTCCAGACGTCGGAAATCTTGACACACTTTGTGACCTCCTCATGAATTCATGAGCGCGCTCACGTAGGGCATTAATGCAGATGATGACATCACTGTCTGCGCACACACGCACACGCCCACGCAGGCAGACACACACACACACACACACACATACACTTATGCATGCACTCACTCGGGCAAACTCAAAAACACAAATACAAACTCCGCATAGCTCAGATGCACTCAAAAATTCAAACGCACACAAATACGCTCCTTCACAAATACACGCACACACACACGCAGACATCATCGCAAGCGTCTGACAGGCTGGCAGCGCGGGCGCCAGGAAGAAAAGGTAACGGGCCAAAAGCGTGAATCATTTGCGACGTCCCTACCGACACACCCGCGCTTTTCTTGTTGTTGTTGTTGTTATGCCTCTTGATTTTTTTTTTTTGTCTGCAGCACTTAAAAATGTTGAAATGGTGTCAATTGGCTCCCGGGCGCTTGCTCCCACCCCGATGACCGAAGGTCCAACAGAATGTTGGCAGCCGAGTCACGTGACCACCGCAGCGCCATTTGAAGATGCTAAGCGAACGCTAGCGCTAGCTAGCCAAGGTTTGCGAGCAAGAGGCGACGAGCCGACGGTGACTTTGGCGGCCGCCATTTTGGCACGTGGCTAACCGGCTTTCCAATAGAACGAGCTTTGTTTGGATTCTGCGGTTCTTTGGCGTCACTTGGCCACATCTTTGTTCGATACTTGTCGTGGCTCCGCTTCAGCGCCTTTCCTTGAGACTTGAGCTCCTCAGCTGCACTTTCGCTTTTTCCAGTTCCATTTGAACTTTGTCTTCCTTTGTCCCCTTGAGCGACTTTCCCTTCCACTGGAGCTTCTCGCGGCTCCATTTGGCCTCCTTTGACTTGCATTCCAGCTCCGTCTACCTTCGTTTTTAGCAGTTTTCGGTCCACCGCAGCTTCTTTAGGCTCAGTTTGCCCACCGAGCCCACGAGTGGACCACGGCGCCTCGTTTGCGGCGTGAATCCGAGAAATGGAGAAAGGCCATTTCTGAGCCGCTCCTTCAACGGGTCTGAGCTTCCGCCTCGTCTCGTTCTGAGCCCGACTTACCTATCGATGTGACGATCGGCCGACCACCTTTCAAGATGGAGGCTTTGAAGGCCACATTGGAGCCTTTTTGCCCGCTTTATCCAAGGACACGTTTTACTTTTGTTCACTGGTATCGGGGCTGCGGCTTCTGCCACCGGGACGCAATGTCACGGGGGCGGGAGGTGGGGGGAGGGGGCTGGCTGGAGGGGGGGGGGAATCGTTTCCATCGAAGGACACACGCGTCGTACACTGACCCCTGAAAAGTATGAGCAAAAGAGCAAACTTACTTCTCATGTTGTTGGGGCTCCGTGCGTCTTCAAGACAAAATCCGGCACGCGTAGGAGTGCGCACGCGTGTGTGTGTACAGTGCGTGTGTACAGTACGTGTGTTCGTGGACACATGTGAAAGTTCCCCTTTATATCGTGTGAGTATGACACATCACCTGAGTCATCAGCCAGCCGGCAAGTCATTCCAGGATCAACGCCCACGCTGACCCCCCCCCCCCCTCACCCACACGCCTGTCTGACTTAAAAAAAAACTGGAAGTGACCAAAGTCAGGCAGAAAATAAACAGAGTAACCCCCTGCGTGGCCCCGCCCACAGATGACATCATCACAGGCGCCACAGGACGTAATGGGAGGCCGACCGCCGCGATGGGCGGCGGAACCTTTTGTCATTCGGTGAAAGGCCGCTTCCTCCTTTGCTGACAGGGAGAATTTGGGGGCCGTCCAACAGGAAGTGGGTGATGCCACAAACCTCGCCTTGCCTGCTCCGGGTGCACAACCTCGCTTTAGTCAGTCGACAGACAGACGATCTCCATCCAGGCTGTGCAGACTTTCATTTTTATTTTCACCTTCGTCCCGATGACAGCCAAAGTCCGTCCCAGCGGACAGAGAGGGGACTGGTCGCCAGGGTACAAAAGTTCCCGGACAAAGAGACGCCGCGAGATGGCGGCAGGGCACAACTTTTGTCTCAGTGCAACTCCCTTAACTCACTTCATCCGAGCGTCCTTGAAACCAAAACGCAGCAAAATGGGAGCCAAGCATACTTTTGTCTCGTTGGAACTCCTCAACTCACTTTTAAAATAATTAATTGACCCTAAGAACCCAATGGCACTAGAGCACTACTTTTATCTAAAAACTCACTTCTACATTAGCTCCTTCAACGCAAGCACCACGATGACAACCGAGCCGAACTTTTGTCTCACAGGAAGCCCTGAAGGTGCCTTGGCACCGAGATGCCACGAGATGGCGGCAAAAGGCCACAACTCACATCAGGGTAACTCCTCCACACCAGTGAGGTTCCTCAACACACGTCCGCCTGGTTCGACTGCTCCGTGGAGGTCCCTGGTGATTGGATTCACTATTTAGCTAGAGTTTATTCCACAATGTAAAAAGAAAAACAAAACGCATGTCACTCCGGCGTATTGGATTCATTGTTTGTTGCGCTCAGCTCCATGTGCCGGCCCATCGGCGTGCGTCTTCTCGTGGTTGAGCAGGGCGGGCCTGCGACTGTAAGCGGCGGAGCAGACGGAGCAGGAGAAGGGTTTCTCTCCCGTGTGCGTCCGGGCGTGCCTGGCCAGGCTCCCTTTTTGGGAGAAGCGGGCGCCGCACAGCGCGCAGTCGAATGGTTTCTCGCCGGTGTGAATGCGCGAGTGGACGAGCAAATCGGAGCGCTGGCAGAGGCTGACGTCGCACACGGAGCAGGTGAACGTCTTCTGGCCCGTGTGAATGGCGGCGTGGCGCGCCAAACTTCCCTTTTGGGAGAACTTGAGGCCGCACAGGGGGCAGGCGTAGGGTTTCTCTCCGGTGTGAACGCGAGCGTGGATGAGCAAGTTGTAGCGTTTCTTGAAGGCTTTTCCGCAAAACGAACAGCCGTGGGCTTCTCCGCTGTGGAGTGACATGTGCGTGCTCAGGTTTTTGCGCTTGGCAAAAATTTTGCCGCACTCGACGCATTTGAAGCGCTCGTCGCCGTTGCCCGTGTCAGGAGGCCAATCTCCTCCTCCTTCTTCTTTTTCTTGTTTGGCCGGCTCGCCGTCGGGCAGCGGCGCCAGAAGCGGGCCGGTCTTGGCGCCGCCGTCTTCTGCTCGCGTGGTCACGTGACAGCTTGACTCCGCCCCCGCCATCTCCTGGCAAAGGCGCGACCGACGGCCTTCATCTTCCACCTTGACGTAAGCGTCCTCCCGACTAATGTCGCACTCATCCTCTTCCTCCTTCATGGGCCGACGCTCGTGGTCTTCCTCGTCTTCCTCTTTGACGCGGGGGCCCGCCGGCCGCTGGTCTTCGCCCACCACCACTTTCAGCACGTCCAATGGCAATGCTGAAAAACACAAACAAATGCCTGGAAATGCACTCGAGACCTTTTCACTATCCCAATGTCACAATCCCATTTCATTCATCGATGCGAGGAGCGATGGTGACCATTTCGGGTGCGTCACGTGATCGGAGGCAGCGAAAACGTGCTCCACGAGACCACAGATGACCCCACCTGACGCTTCCTTGCTCCGCTTGGCTTTGTGAAGTGGTTTCCGCCCTTTCACTTAACATTTGCTTTGCTGAGGTCTTGGCTTTTGGAATGCCTACACCTCCCTCTGCTGGTCACGGTAAGGCACTGCACCAAGTGACCACACGAGCTGCCGTGCTGTGCTGTGCGTGCGCGTGTTGTGGAGGCTTCTTCGGCTAGCTTTAGCCGAGCAGCCCGTCGTTCGCGCTTCAGGCATTTTTGATGACGTATCATCGAGTGCATTGACGCGCGACGCCCACCTTCACATTTGACGTTGGCTTGACGAGACGAAAGATTTCGCGCGTGTCGCTCCATCGACTTTGATGGCTGTTCAATTTCCTTCCTCGACCGGTACCCCCTTTTCCTTGACGTCTTTTCCTTTTGGTGGCGCTTCCGGAAAGACGTTTCAAAATAAAAGGGACAGGTGTCGAGGTTGTTGACCCTTCGCAGTTTGGAATTCAACCATTTTCGAGATGAAAAAAATAATACTGCAAACATACAAAATGGATGTCAAGCCGTCATAAACCAAATGTATTTCTCAAGCACTTGAAAACAACCACCGCCGTCTCCAAAGTGTGTTTCCCCTGGCACTTGAGATTATCATTCTTTGTTGGTGCGATCGGAGAATCGTACGCGAAACAAACTTGGAATGAGAAGAATCAAAATAAATAAGATGTGATCGCAAGCGGGGCGGGGCGGGGCGGAGGGACGGGGGGGCGACAGTCGCGTCGTAATCGTCGGTGTCTCTGACGGTTTCTCTTCATTGCTGGGAGCCGGACGGTTCGTGCGTCGGCGCAGATGGGCAAACGAGCAGCTCGGCGGGGCAGCCGCCGACGGCAGCCACCGTCTCTTCGGCCCGCATGCACAGCTCCTGCAGGAAGTTGGCCGTCTCCGTGGCCAGGTCGCGCTCTCCATCCAACGGGAAGCGAGGAGGATTAACCGGGCGTCTTTCTCGCTCACCCTCGAGTGAACCGGACGAGTGAGCACCGTTGGGCTCTTTCAGCCTCGGGGCGTCGCTTCCCAAGTGGGCGTTCTGCTCCTGGATAGCCCTGCACATCTTTTTGTGGGTGAACCAGTGGAGCTGCTGGCACGTCAGACTGCAGTAAGTCACCTTCAAGAGAACGACCGCAAGCCAAACATGACAAAAGGACAAACGTGAACAAAAGAACCCCGCCCCGGCTTGAAGCAGAAACAACACGGAGGGAAAATAATAATCTTACTTACTAACTAACTTACAGATTTACAGAGAGAGCACCGCTTGTCAGCTCCCCGCTCTCCACATGTGGCACAGTAGTCGGCATCCACAAAGGCCATCTGACCCGTCAGCGCCTGAGTTAACACCGAGTATGCCGTCGGGTCGTTGCCCTGGAAAAAAATAAAATTAAAAAAAAAGCAAAATCGACATGAACATTCACGTACACATTCACATTCGCGCCTCCTAAACGGAAATTTCGGATTCATTCAAAGAAATCGAAGGCCCTCGCCACGCTGTTGACGTGACTGCGATGCAATCCTCAAATGCAACACCAGGGGGCACAATGACCCGGGTAAACTTTTGGACAGTTCCACAAGACCGCAGTCTTGAACTCCGAGCAAAGACCAACACCCGTTTTTGTTGGCGAGCCGCGCAGAGACTGTTGACGCTGGCCGACAGTCCCTCAGCCGATCGGGACGCGGAAGAACAAAACGGCCCGAAAAACAGCGAAACCGCCTTCGATTTGATCTTTGAACATCCTGTACTGTGCACCCATTTGGGGTCCCGGTCGGATTCTGCGTTCTCTTCTGCGCTTCGACTCTCGAGGCTCCTCACCAGCTGCTGAAGCAGCGTGCTCTCGCAGTAAGGGAACTTCCTGATGCAGTCTCGAATGAATTTCTCCTGGTACTGCGGGAAGCCGTCGCTGTCTCTCCCCCTCAGAAGGCTGGCGAGATGAAACGGAGGGGAGACACGCGCGTTGAGGAGCTTCATTTTTGCGGGGGTAGGGACTTGGGGGGGGGGGGGGGGTCGCCAAGCCCTCACCTCTTCACCAACGCATCCAACTTGTCGTCTCGTTTCTGGAGGAAGGTCAGACACTTCTGCAGCACGCAGCTGATGTAATGCATCTTCATGGCCAGAACCTCGTTCGTGTCCGTCTGCTTCACGCACTGCTCGCACAGCAGATCCATCACCCGGTAGCACTTCTCCAAGGCACCGACGTCCACCAGAGCGGGGTTCTCCCTGACCAGCATGACGATCTGTCGGATCGGGGTTGGAGAGACTCGCACCGTTTAGCCGCGCGCGCGCTCATTCGCTCCATCCCGCATAGCAAATTTGGGATAAAGTATTCAAATTGAACGGAAGAAAATCACAGCGATTGAATGAGTTTAGTTTGAAAGAAAAAAAAGACTTTTTGGCGGAAAGTTTTTTCGGGGGGGGGGGCTCACCTTGACCGGGTTGAGGTTGGTCGTCATGATGATCTCGTGCAGGGGTCCCGCCAAGGCCGGCGGCAGCTTGGGCTCCCGCTCCGTCCCTCGGGGCCTGGTGTAGTAGTCCAGCCTCGCCCGCGGAAAAAAGTTGTTGATGACCGTCACGCAGTCGTGCTGGCCTGCCACCAAAGGCACACGCGCGCGCGTCGTGACTCCTCCGCGGCCGACGCTCAGCTCACCCCTCGAGCCCCGCGGCCCCGACGCAGGTCTCACCGACGAACGCCGCCATTTGAGCGGCCGTGCGACCCACGGAATTCACCAGATCCGTTTCGGCCCCGGCGTCCAGCATCATGGATGTGATGTCCGTCTTCCCTGGGGGGGGGGGGGGGGGGGGGTGTAGTGCGACCTTTTCGCCAGATGACGAAGGAGGAAAGCTCGGCGTCGCGCGGAGCCCCTCTTTCCGAGAGACATCCGAAGATGCTCCCCCCCCTCTCTCCCCCCTCCCCGTGGAGCTACGACTTGGGACGCTCTGGTATGGGGCATCGTGGTTACCAAATGCAACGTCCCTCAAATGCTTCAAACACAAACGTCACGTGCAATAACTCGCGAAGGTGCGCTCGATCTGACAACCCTCTCGTCCAACGAGGGCGGGATCAGCTCGAACTCTCTCCCGCGCACAACTAGCTCGTGCACACCAAGTCATCATTGGAGTGCACCGAGTAGGAGTTCGTGTGCACGCATGAGTATTTTGTGCGCGCAAAGTCGGTTTTCCCCGCCACCCCAAAATGTCATGTCTGGGCCTCCGTGGAAAAGTGTCTCTTAAAGAGAACATTTTTGGCATCATGGGGATTGTCCCTGTCAACACACCGAAAAACTCGTGACCGCGCGATAAACATTTTGTTCTGATGAAATGTACATAACCCCACATTCACGCCCCCCCCAAAAAATACAAATTTAGCAATCTATTCATCAACCAGTATATTCCATCCTAATAATGATGGCAACATTGTTTGCAATGTGCTGACAAACGACACCCGTTTTGTTTATTTTACCTGACAAGCCGGCAAACATGAGAGCTGTGTATCCATACTCGTGTTGGTTGCAGTTGACATCAGCCCCGCACTGCAGCAGCAGGCCACACATATCGGCTTTGCCCTTATAAGCCGCATGCATCAGGGGCGTCATCCCGCACTTAAAGGAACAAAGTCGGAGAGACACAAGAGTTGGAGCAATTCTGTACTTTGTCGAGCGTAAAAAAAAACACACAACAACTGATGTGTTCCTTGTAGATTCCAAAAAGGACACGAAATGACGTTTGGATGATTCCAAATAAAATCACTTGTGTGTGTGTGTCCGTGTGCAGGTGGCGTGAAACTCTGTCACCTGATTGTGACAGACAGGCGACGCGAAGGAGCCCGTGGAGTGGGACCGTTCTATTCTGGAGAAGCTCTGAGGGCGACAACCGCCCCTCGCGAGTCATCTCCAGATGTCTCGAGGAACAATGCCGAGAAATACGCTCGCTCGGCTGCCGTGACCGTTGCGCGCAGAAAGACGCACAGGGCGAGGGAAGGTCCTTGATATTATTTGGCCATAGCCAGCCCAAACTGGGTTATTGCTTTGCTTCTGCTGCAAGAACAGTGCATTTTTAACAAGCGCCCCCAATTTGAGATCACGAGATGTATATCAGCGCATAGAAACACAGATTATTATTATTTTTTATTATTCATCTGCGGGTGCGTCAATATTTGTCATTGTTCTCAAGTACCTCATCCAAACAGTTGACTCGTACATCATCACTTGAAAGCATTTGGGCCGCTTCTTGCACATCGCCTGCAGACCAGAAGAGAAGGATTGCACGTACACGACGTAGCCGATTTACAAGGTCGATCGTCTAAAGAGCACCACCATTGTAGGAATCGCGATAGACGGACGGCAACCGGCAGAAAAAAAAACGAGAAGCCAGAAAACACCTCCATCATAAAACATAGAGTTGGCCAAGAGAGAAAGAGGAAAGCGCCCCGAGCAAAAGATCGTCGATCGTTAAACGCGGAAGAAGCCGCACCGAAAAGTTACACTTACCGGCCTCAATCACTTGCAAAAGTTTCCTCTCGGAGGCCGTGAGTTGGCCCTTCTGAGTTGGCGCGGCCATTCTCGTCACGCCGCTGCGACGGTGGGATGCTCTGTTCAGTCGGGGCGGGCAAATCACTGGCTCCAACTCGGACGACCACGCCCCAAATGGCGACGCCCCCAACGATCGCACTTGACAAGGACGAGCCGTGCTTGGATCAAACGAAAAGCAAACAAAGGGGGGGGGGGGGGGTCCAACAGTCCTCTATCTCACAGAACAGATCCGGCTCTGCACTTCACAGCAGCTGAATCACCGCATTCGTACCTTAGAAACAGACGTATTACTTGTCATGGCAACGCCCCCCCCCTTTTTAAACTCACCCTGCGGCCCATGGCAAATGTCATGAAAATTTTTTGGGGTTGTTTGTTTGGTGGGGCCAGTGAAAAAGGATGGCGGGCCGCAAACAGTCCCCGGGCCGTAGTGTGGACACCCACGCACTGGGATGCATTCAGGGGTGATACAATCGATGGTGCGCCCGGCTCGCTTTATGACCCCCCGAGACAACAGAACGCCCTTCCCTTCCATTCTGGGGCTGCTTTTGTTTTGGACACAGTGGGGGGGACGAGCGGACCGTACGCCCTGCCCCCCGTCCCCTTTTTTTGTCGGACGCGATCGTCTTGTTGGAGAGAGTTGAACGCCAATTGTGAGCGGAGAAACTTCAAAGTAAAAGCGCACGACACCGGAGAAGAAATGAAGCGCGCTCGAACCAACTCCATCCCTTCTAGATTTGAATCCGAGCCGGATTGTCATCGTATCTTCCTGACGAGATGCGACGTTCACTGTCATTTCGCGCTCGACTTCTTCAAACCAAGCTCGAAAGTACGGTGACGTCATTTCGGACGACCGGGACACGGACGCTTCGGCTGTGGGATTCGGCCCACTTGACTTTTCGGCCCACTTGACTTTCGTTCCCAGAGCATCTCTCATCCAAACGTGTGCTTTTCGTGCGATTTCGTAAAAGCGGCGCTTTTATTTTGAAAACTAACGGCCCCACTTCCGCTTTGTCTCTCTTATTTCTGTCCTCCTCCCCCACGTCTGACTACGACGTAACGCTGACCGACGTTTCGTGGTCGGGCGTTGTGCCGGGCCGCATTCCGTCGCCGCTGAAATATTCCACGGAGATTCCTTTTTTTTATTGATCCATCTCGATTGGAAGCTTTTTTTTTTTTGCTTGTCATCCCGGACTGATCTCTGGTGCCAAGATGGGTTGCGCCGGATTCACCTGCTCCAAACACTCCCTGTGCGCGCTCAACATCCTCTACGTCGTGAGTATGCGAGGCATCCCTCTGCACCACGTCGGATGACGTCCTGACTCGAGGACGAAACTTTCGACCGATGCGCGTTTGCTCCCCCCGGCAGGGAGGAAACCTCGAAACGGAAACTGCCTTGTGATGAGGCCACGCACTTGCTCGGTCAATTGTTCACCGTGGAACCTTGTCAGATGCTCAGTGTGTGACCATAGAAGCAACCCCCCCCCCAAAAAAAAACCCCACAATCAACCAGAATCTCGAGCAATCCAAGTGATGCGCGATTTAAGAGCAGCGGCTGGCCTTGTCCCTCTCCTCCCGCAGATGGTGAGCCTGCTGATGATCGCCATGGCGGCCTGGGGCAAGTGGTTGGGCCTGGTCTCCAGTTTCCAGGTGGTGGGCGGAGTCACGGGAGTGGGCGTCTTCCTCTTCTTTGTCGCTCTGGCCGGCCTCCTGGGCGCCGTGAAGCACCACCAGGTCCTCCTCTTCTTCGTATCCTTGCGTGCCGTCGACACCTTGTTCCGAGGGGGCGCCCCCTCTCTTCCGACTGAACGGCGGGCGAGACGCCCCCCCCCCGCCCCCCCGCCACCCATCTGGACAATTTGCCTCCAAACTCATTTGGCGTCTTTGGCTCTGGATTCCATTTGTCGTCCGTGCGTTTTTGCGCTTTCAACCGTCCTTGTTCTCCATGGCTTTTTAATTTTTTTTTTTTTGTCGTCATCTGACAAAAGAAGTGTATTGATAAAACACAGAAAACTAAATCCTGAACAAACAAAGTCCAAAGTAGCAAAGCTCAAAACTATCAACATGACAAACAAAGAAACAAACAAACATGACAGCAGCAAGCGCAAACAACGACCTGACACTGAGTGGCCGGGCTGGGAGTCCTTTAAAGCACTAATTACCTAATGACCAGCAGGTGTGCAGCTGCAGGGGAGCCCTACAGTGCCACCTGTTGGTCCCAAACCAAAGGCGCGCCTATCGTCCTTTCCGTTGGTTGTCAGCGTGACCGAGCGCGGCATCAAATTCCAGGAAGCGGCGCTCCGCACGGGCTCGTCGGCTTTGGCCCAATCAAGACGGAGCGGAGCAAGATGTTTTTGTGGACCTTGACTCGGAATCTTAGTACATGATCATCCTGTTCATGGTGTTTATCGTGCAGTTGGCCCTTTCCAGCGCCTGTCTGGCCATCAACAAAGAGCAGCAGGTGAGAGGACCGTCGTAAGCGCTTGATGACACTTGGGAATCATCTCCCAAACGGCGTTAGGCGCAGGCGCAGGCGCAGGCGCGGCGCGGCACGTCGCTCGCAGCGACTTTGGTTTTGGGTGGCCTGTCCCGCTTCAGCGATCATGAGGGCCAAACCACGGCCGATGTGCTTCCCCAGGATCATCTGCTGGAGGTGGGCTGGAACAACTCCCGCGGCGCCCAGAGGGACGTGGAAAAGAGCCTCAACTGCTGCGGCTTCCGTCACGTCGACCTCAACGCCGCTTGTCCCGCCGTACGTTTGCTTTCTTGCTCCTCGAACGTTGCAGCAGATCAAACGCAACTTCTTATTTTTTTTGGTTTTCTTTTTTGTGTGTGTGTGTGTGGGAGGGGGGGGGGGATGAATTTGGCTTTCCGTCGTGGTTGCGAGTGCCTGTTCCTGTGTTTTGCCGCAGGCCTGTTTCCCCAAGCGCTCCTGTTTGCCGTGCGCCGACAAGATCCAGGCGCACGCGGATGAAGTCCTGCGTCTTGTAGGAGGGACCGGCCTGTTTTTCAGTGTGACCGAGGTGAGCCTCCACCGACGCGGCGCAGCAACAGGGACGAAGCCGCCTGTCGTCACGACGCTCCAGTGGAACCCCGAAGTTCATCGGGTAGACGATGACGGCCGTGATCGATACCGATTGGCTCCAAAATCCTGATCGCCTCAAGCCTCGAGCAATCCGTCATCGGCGCCTTCCTCGAAAAAGCGGTTCGAGGTTCCACTGGAACGACACAGAACGCGTTTGCGAGCGAATGATGACGCCGCGCGCTAACGTTCGGGTGTGCTGCCGTCAGATTGTGGGCGTGTGGCTCACGTACCGCTACAGGAACCAGAAGGACCCCCGAGCCAACCCCAGCGCCTTCCTGTGATGCGGCCGCCGGCTGCGCTCTGGACCGCCCCTCCCACCCTTTGGGCTTTGCCACTTCAATGTGTGTGTGTGTGTGTGTGTGTGTGTGTTTTGCCCCACCCCCGCAGTCACTCAAATGTCTCTTTCAAGGGACTCGGTTTGCGTGTCTTATCCTGAACTTTGCCGTCACCGCAATCACGCCGCACGTAGGCCCCCGCGTCTCAATTTGGGTTCAGAACTCGATGCCGTGGACCGGCAAAGTATTTACGAGAGATGGCCGAGGCGCTTTTTGTCCCCTCGTACGACGTCATCGGCGGACCGCACCCCCCCACCAACCAAAACAGAACATCAACACTCCAATCTTCAGTGTTTTTTCCAATTTATTTGCAAAGGCGACATGGATAAGCGGGCGGAAGCGAGGAGAGCTTCGGAGCGAAGGACTTGTTTCCACTCGTCGGCCGGAGCCACGGTTGCGTCTCAAAGCTCGGACTTGAGGAGTTTCTTGGCCTTCTTCATGTTGCTTTTCACTAAAAGCCAATGGACAGAGAGAGCGAGAGAGCGTTACGCGCAGGGCTCCTCGGCTCGGAGGCGCAGAGTTTCATCTGACTCACGTAGGTTGATGTCATTCGGTTCGTAGGCATACATGCGGTTGGCATAGCGACCGGTGACATCGGCTCTCACGGTCATCGACGGGTCTGAGAGAAAGAGAGCGTGTCATCGATCCGTTGTGACGTTAGCGTGACGAGCGACGTTTCAGAGCCAATCCGATGTTGCTCCGCCTTCTTAACTCGGTGCTCATTTTTGGGGCACTCGGGTGAGTCGGAATTTGTTGTTTGTTTGTTTGTTTTTTTTTCCGCAACTGCACGATTGCCTCGCGCCATTTGCCAGCAATGTCGTCAACCGGATTTGACCCACAAAATTGATTCCAAATTCGGAAAATATGGCCGCCTGAGGAATTTGGAAGGAATTTGTCTGCGATCTAACACACTGCATGAGGATCATCTTCCATTAAATGAAGACGTTAAGTCATCGGCGTGACAAAGTCTTACCGACAAAAAGGATTCTGGGAACATACTGGCCGTCCGGGGACAGATGTTTGTCGGTGGTTTCGTACTGCGGACAAAAACACAACAAGGTTCCACACTTGGTGAGCAGACTCCTCGGAAGGATGAAAACCGTTTCCGAGTCCCGATTTAATGAAGAAAAAAAAAAAAGGGGCATCCGAGGGGCCCCGCCCACACGAGCGGCTGCCGTATTCAACTTGCGCTGCTGAAAACAGAGACGTCTATGAGAAAACGGGACCTACCATGAGGTTGAGCGCGACAAAGTCCTCATCGAGGACTTTCTGGAGCTCGTCGTCCTCGGCAAACACTTTCTTCAGTGCTGCGGGAAGAACAAGCAAACGGTTCAAACGGTCTCTTCAAACCTGTTCCGACTGGACTCGTTCTGAATGGGTGGTGGATGGAGCAGGGGGGGGGGGCTCACGCTGACCCTGGCTGTGCGGGCAGTCCTTCAGGTGGAAGAGAACCATCAAGGGCTTGTTCCTTGAAAGGTTCAACGAGTCGCGGTTAGTTTGGAGGCGGCGGCGCCGGGCGAGAGCCACGTTGTCCGCTTACCTGGACCTGGCCCAGTAGAGCGCCTCCTCGTACGTCTGAGCCCAGATCAGCTGATCGCCCCATCCTGGAGGGAAGTGAGCAAAAAACGCTTTCACTCGGCTTTTTGGGAACGTGTGTGTGAAGGGGGAGGGTGGGGGCACACATGCTCACCGACCTCTGGACAGAGTTTGAGGGATCCTCTTGCCCGTCTTTGGCGCGTATTTGCCCAAAGTCAAGGCGGCGGCGGCGACCAGCACCAAGAGGAGGGATGGGGAGGTTTTGATCATCTTTGCCAGGTTGGAAAAAAAACTAATTTTCGAGACGGAGAGCAGGGAAGCGGCCATTTTAGTTGAAAACAAACCAAAATATTTTCTCCTCTGCGGCCAGCAACGGCCCCCCTCGTCGTTCAAACTCCATTCGTGCGGCTTGACGTTACTCGTGTAGCGTTTTGACTTCTTTGCAATGCTTTTGCTGCTTGTAACTTTGACCCTGTGAACATTACAACTGCCTTTCTGAAATGACCTTTTTCTTCGTGTAATTTTTTTTTCCCCTTCTCGTTTTCTAACGGTTTCTCTCGTACTACGGACACAAGCGCCCTGCGTAAAAAGAAAGAAAAACGCCCCAAACAAAAATGGCGGGTGGCGCATTAGTCAACCGGTTAGCTCGTTGGGTTCCGCCCTCGGCCTTCCCGTGTGGTGTTTGCATGTTCTCGAGAAGGGCAGAGCCCCTCTTACCTGTTCCCGGTCGCTGGGGTGAGAACGGCTCAGGATCGGCTGTTGCGGGACGGACTGCTTGTCGACTCTTGCCCGCTGCGCATTTAAACCGCCGTGCGCCCAGCGTCCCGCCCTCGAGCCGCCTCCTCCGAGGGCCTCGGGCACACCTCTTTGCAAGACGTCTGGGCTTCCCCGCTCAAGACGCTGCCCGTGTGACTGGAGACTGGGGGTTGGGGGGGGGCATGAGGTGGAATTCTCATCTTGGACATTCCGGTCAGATGATTCGAGTGAACCCTAAGCAGTCCAGAACAGTCATGAAGTCAAATCGCAGGCTTCGCTCGTCGATGGCGACGTCGATATGACATCCTCGGGGGCCGAGATCCATTCATTGACGCGTCGGGTACTTACGATTCGGTTCCTTCCGAGTCCACCATCATTTGTGAAAAATGAAAGCGCGACTCCGAAATCATCAGTCATATTATCATGTCGAGCTTGTGGTTCTCGAGTCATACGCGTGGAAATTGTGGGAAGCACCAATGGTGTTTTTGACCTCAATGGCTTCAATAGTGAGACCATCACCTTTGCCTTCTGTAACATTCCGCAATGTATTTCCAAAAATCACACCCCTCCCTTTGATACCCCCCTCCGAAAATTGCCAATGATCTGTGTTTTCACAACTCTGGACGTGCAACTTGAAAAGAACTTTGGTGCTGAGGTGTCTTGGAGCCTCTCTTCGCGCACTTCTCATCTGTCCCTCCATCCAATGTATGTTGGCACAGGAACAGACCGTGTCAATATTTGAAGTAGAGGGCAGTCTTCAAGACCACTCCTATCAGCCTTTCATATTCACCAGCTGCACCCAACAGTGCCCTGAAAACACGGATCTGATCACGACATAGACGCACGCGCGCGCACACACACACATACGGAGCACTTCTTGATTGGTGCGTTTGAATAGGATGCGAGTTAGCTGGGTACACAGAAGCGTAACTGGAATCTGAAGTCACCAAAGATAAAGATGGGAGTCACTCGCGCACAGTAATGCTTCACGACAAAATGTTGCAAATTTGTTAAAAAAAATGTTTTCTAGTGGTCCGTAAATATAGATTTCAAGTTATTCTACAATAAATGAAGCTTCATAACACCGAAGCTAGCCGCCAGAGAAATGCAACAAGATGCAGCAAAATCAAAAGTTTAGCTCAACTATGGTGGTATGTTGTTGTTGTTTTTTGGAACATTCAATTGACTCAGGATTCGATCCTGTCACGATCAACGCAGAGCACAAGCGCTTGACACACGGCTGACATTGTACTGAACTTCTGTTGAAAATAGGATGAGATTTCACACCAAGTCAAATTTCCAGCTACATACACTTCTTGACCATCTTGGTACATGCTGAGCTGTAGATCGACGCGAGTGTCCCCAAACGTTTTTAAACGTACCGTCGCTTGTAAGTGCCAAGCCGTGTTCTGATGTTTCCTTGCTGCCTTGGTAAAACAACTTCAATTGGTAAATCCAGTGGAAGTTCCGTCTTGAAAATTGTGTGGAAAGTAGGCCTGCAACCAGATCAATGTCTTCTCCTTCGGCCATTTTGGGTCAAAATGCGGCAACAGCTCCCTCTAGCAGGCGCTAATCCAATCACCGAATGCATACGTCCAGTGTCGACGTAAACCCTTCTAGCTGGTCCCGGTGTGCAGACTCGTGATCTGATTGTCTATTGCAAGCTGACTGTGCCCGTTCATTTACAGCGCACAGGGGCCGGCTCTGAAGGCCCGAGCAAGTTTAATTTACCTGGCCACACAAGCTAGCTGAAAAAAAAAAGGTTAAAAACTCTACCATATTAAGTTATTTATCGAGCTCCACTCGACTAAGTGGAAATATGACGTAAAGAATAGAGAATAATTTTGTCGATTAAAATAAATAATAATAAAATTTGTTTATTAAAATAAAATAAATTACATGTATGTTATTCTCAGAAAAGTTAATTTATTCAATTTACTTTTCTGAGAATGTTTAGGCCAGCAGAGAAGGCCTTGCTGACCCTGACGGGACGACACTGTGTCAGTAATTAAAATTCAAATTTAGTTCACTGTGCTGACGGAAAAGACGTCCGCTTTCACTTTTATTTTGGCACTTCCGTATATAGTGCAGATGTGTGATCAAAGCAGATTTTGGCGCCGTCTGGTGGCGAACTAATAGACTGAAACGACCTAAACTCAAAGCGTGAGTTTGTGAAATCATGAACACGGTGAATGCATAGTCTTTAGCTGTACAAGGATTAGCATAATGACCAACATTTACATTACACCAATTTAGCATCGTGCGTTGTCATTAAAAAAAAACAAAAACGATGACCAACAGAACCTACATTTCAAATTTCTAAAACTAACTAGAACCAACACAACGGCAGCCAAATTGTCCTTCGTTCTGCTTACAGAAGACCGAAGATCGAACAGTTGTGTGGAAATTGAATTTTACGTTATCACATAATGCCTGATGACATTTTTTTGTTTGTCAGATTCCCATTCTTTGCCAGTACCCTGGTGAATTGTCCATGAAGCGCCGTTTTTTTTTTTCTTAACAGCCACATGCCAGGCATCCTGCTCTGCTAATAGAAACGTGTGTGACGTAGGCTATGACGCATATATTCGTTGGCAGAAGTGTTAACGTGAATATTTATTCGACACATTTTTTACACCATTGAAAAACGTTATGAATGTTTGTGCCACGTTTGTCCTGCTATGTACATTTCCCAATTTTTCAAAGGATTCATAGAACAATTATATTTTGACATTCATTTAATAGTGTACAAAATAATCTAACTGAAAAATGACGGCATGAACATGAATTGTACACAGCCCTACAGTACAAACATTCAAAGCAGCAGTCGTAAAAAAAGGGCACCTGTTTATCAACATTGTATCAAAATAAAACACGGGCGAGGAAAAAAAAAAAAACACGGTCCCACAAGAGAGACATTAAGGTCACTGTTTTCACAGAAAACACACCATTAACTGACCCGCAGAATGCTTCATCATAATACTGACGTTCTCGGAAGGTTAAGACGGAGTTCAGAGTTCATTGGCTGGAACCGGCAGACTCATCATCATCATGATCATCACCCCCAGCCCCCCCCAAAAAAGGGCCGGCCAGCCACAGAGACAAACTTGAAGGGAGCACACAAACTGGGTCTTCATAAACTTGAGCACAATCGCTTACCGGCTGCTGTGAGCGCGGAGGTGGGAGGGAAAACAAAAAACAAAAGAAAAAAGAATCCCTTGCTTCTTTGCGTTGTTCAAGCTCAATCGTAATCAATCTCCATTCACCGGGTCCTTTTAAAGACCCTGGCAGTCCGCGTCAGAAGTGCTCCGTAAATACAGTTGAGTTGCGAAAGTGAAGAGGGTTGCTGACGGAAACAGCGGCGGGGCAGACATCGGCGGCAAAAGCCAGCAGCGTTTCAGTCCAACTGTCCCAAGAGCCTCTGTCGAGTGTCAAGTTGATGACTCGTGTGAGGAGGGCGCCGCTTAGTGCCCATGCTGGTTGTTTGGGGGGAAGGGAGGTCCGTTGACACCGGGGTGGTAAAAAGCGCAGTTGCTCTCGTACCTGCAGTTTCCCTTCATCATGAAGTGGCGACAAACGGGCCGCATGGACATGTCTATTAAAGGGGAGGGGGGAGGGGCGAGGTGAGACAAAATCAAGTGAGTTGGAGGAATTCAGCGGACGGCGGCATGTTCTCCAAAACATACCATTCATATTGTGTCCTCCTCTCGGACCCGCTCGTCCTCGGCCCCGGAAGCCCGGCTCTCCTCCTCGGCCCCTTCCTCCTCGGTGGAAATGGCCCCCACGGTGGGGCCCCCCTCTCATGGGGTCATCTCCCCAGTAGTTACCGTTATCACTGCGGCCCTGTGCCGGCGGCGGCGGCCCGCGCATGATGGGGCCGCCGCCGCCGTTGAAAGGCGGCCCGTGATTGTGATTGTGTGGGGGCGGCGGCGGGTGGTTGAAGCGGGGGCCGCCCGGAGGCAGGCTGGGCGGGAAGCCGCTGTTCATGGGCATCTGCATGTGGACGTTGTTGCTCATGTTGTTGATGGGAGCGTGGCCCAGCAGACTTGGGTTGGCTGGACGTGCGAGAAACAGCAGGCTCATCGTTAAACTTTACTCTTCCGTCCAATACTGCATTGAGACCGGCGGGGGGCATTTCAGCAAGCCGAGGGCCACTTGGCAGAAATGGAGCAGCGCAGGCCGCGGCATTTACCTGGTGTCGGCGCCTGGTTGTGGTTCTGCGTCTGTTGCAGGGACCCAAGAAGTTGCTTGATTTTATCCGAGAAGTCAGGCTGCTTGATGAGGTCTTCGGTGCACTGGTTGCTGGAAGCCCCCTGCGGACACGCAGCTGTGATTAGAGCCGGTGCAATCGCAATTTGAAAAGCGGAAACGACGGAGTAGCTTGACCGCGGCGCGCGCAAATGAGCCCCCGGGCCAGCAGGAAAGTGGCGTACCATAATAGACGAGAGCAGCTCCTGCACGTTGACGGCGGGCGTGACGGGATTGTTGACGGCGTTTGTCTGGGGGCTCCGCGAATTGCTGTTCAGGTTGCCCATCAGGTTGGCCAGGACAGGCGGCAGCTTGGAGCTCTCGTTTTGGGCCGCAGTGGCGACCTGCTGAGACGTGTCCATGGGCTCGGCGTAGTGATCGTCCGGTATGGAGGAGTCCTACGGGTGCGTCGGAGACAAACTGAGCAAAGCTGGTCTTTTTTAGCCCCAAAACCGCAGCGCTCCTACGGGATGGCGCACCAACCTCATCCAGCGGAATCAGCCGTGGGGGCATGGGTTCATACGGCTCCGGGTCGGGTTCATGGGGACTGTCGGGCACACTGGCAAAGAGCGCACAAGAGGACACAGCCGGTCACAAACCGCCGCTCAGTGCGCCACTTCAAGAACCAAAGAACCTTGGACAAAAGTAAACCCGGCGGGCTACGGGAGATGGCGCAAACTAATGAAAAGAGGTTCACGGCCTTAATAAAATAAAATCAAATAATAACTTGACAATCTCTCTGACCTTTCTTTACTGAGGAAGATCTCCTGTAAGATGCCCATCTCCCGGTCTCGCTGCGTCAGCTTCTCCGTGCTGCCTGAGCCGGCAACGATGAGACTGCCAGGCAACGTTAGGGGCCTGGGGGGCGTCCAGGGGACCCTCTCCTCCATGGTGTCGTGAGACAACCGCCGGGCCATCTCGAAGGTGTGCCTGTCCATCATCAACTCCCGTTTGGCCGCCTCGCCAAAGTCCTTGACTTTGTTGACGTTGACTAGAGGGGAGGGAAGAGTCAGGTCCCCGCGCGTGTTTTCCGGGCACTTGTTTTCTGGCCTAGCTCAGCTCATACCTCTCTCCGTTTCGTCGAGGTCAAAATAAAAGTAGTGCTTGAGGTGATCTTCCTGGGCCCAGTGAACAGTCTTCTTCTTCTTGCCCTTCTTGGTCAGGTCTTCCTCGCCACGAGGTTCGGACAGCGCGTTCGGCTTGTCTCCTGCACAAGACGCGGCCAGCCGCGTGTGAGAGAAGGAAACGGCCGAGCCCATCTTTCTCTGACTTTTTTGCGAATCTGCGCTCTCACCGGCGTCCGCAGAGTCGGGGTCTTCCGATGGTACGGGGGTTCCCGGACGATCCGACTCCTGAGTGTCATCAAGGGAATTGGAAGAAAGAGTCTCCGGGGAGGTCGGTTTGGCAGAGGATGAAGAATACGTTGACGGTTTGCCGTCAAACGGATTTGTCTGCAGAGCCAAAAAGGAGAAGGTTGGTAATCCGGGTGGGTGAACCGATTATCGCGAATGCCCTACCGCCTTGGAGGCGAGGATTCAAATGACAACTCTCATAAATACGTCCAGTCGAATACATTCGACTGGACACCCCCCCCCCCGCGTCTCTCGCTCTAGCCGACTTGGCCATCTATTCGCCGAATGTCTACCTTGCTGGAGGTCGGTGACACGGCCTTGGCGTGAGAAGGCGAACTGGCCGCCGACTTCTTCTTCTTGATCTTGATACCGGGCACCGGAGCCGAGTTGAGCGCGTCGAGGAAGCCCGTGCACTCCATGGCTGCAGACAGGAAGCCCACCACGTTCACTCAAAAAGGTGCTGACATTCAACAGCGGGGGGGCTCTTATTTCATGTCCGCCATTTCAAATCGCAGCAACCGCTGGTATTGCTCTCATCCGCTTCATATTTGTGATTCTCGGCGCGTGTGCACACTCACGCTGCGCTGGAATGATCTTGACCTTGATCTCTTTGGTCGAGTTGGATGGCGTGTTTAGAGGTTTGTATTTCTTCTCCAATGGTGGATTATCAAAGGGACCAGAACTGCACAGATTGGAAGAGGGGTTGGGGTTGGGGGGTGGGGGGTGGGTTATTGTCACTCACCACTAGATGGCTGCAGAGAGCAGAACCCACACAGACTTGGACAACACGTCGTCCGATGACTTCGGGGAAATGTCCTACCTTAGCCGTTTGAGGACGGGAGGCTTGATGTTGTACTTGTCACCCAGCTGGGGAGCCGTCGGGCTCTTCTTGGCGGGGGCAGAGCTCGGAGCGTCCATCTCCAGACCTACGAAAGCCTTTGGATTAGTCCAGCAAAACGAGCGCAAGTCCATCAATGCTTGCGACGGCCTACCTATGGAACGGATCTTTGCATGACTGGGTGCATGAGCTTTCGCCTTGTCTTTTTTCTTCTCGTCCTCTCCACTCTTGTCCTTCACCTCTTTGACCGGGACCTTGCCATCTTCTTTCTTCTTCTTCTTCTTCTCTGTACGTAAAATCAATCCGGAGGCATTTTGAGCCGACATTCAACACAATCGCAGCGCTGCGCAAAACAGGGCAAAACGTCTCCATACCGGCCGGGCTGCTGACGTTGCTCGATACACTCTGGGAGCGAATGGTCGCCATCCAGCCATCGACAAGCACGGACGCCAACTTCCTCAATTCTAAAATGGGAATGAGATTCTTGCATCGAGTCCAAACTCCTTGAAACGAGACGTAGAACACATGGGGGTGGGGTGGAACCTGACCTTCAGTCTCTGCGCCTTTACACAGTTGCTTCACCAACTTGGCTGTGTTGTTCTGAAAACAAAAGAGCAGCAACGGTTACCACGAGCTAATTGAACGCAACTCTCCAAACAACACCGTATTGGAATTCTTTTGACGGTTATCGGCGGCGGTGAAAACGGGCTCGCGTTCAAAGCACGCGACAAAGGCGCCGGGCTTTGGCGCGTACCTGTTTGAGATGGTCCACTTTGAGGGGTAATTTCTGCAGAGTGAGCAGAATAAGCTGCAGCAGAGGTGAATTGTTGGTGCTTTTGGAGTAGGTGAGCCACGAGTTCAGCAGCCGGTAACCACCGACTCGAATGAACCTAAACAAAAGGTGGGAGAAAATGTGGCCCTCAGGGGAACGCAAGCACGAAGCTTTGAGGCAGGTTTCGGATTGGCAGGCGGCTAAAAAGAAAACAGTTCCTCGTCCCGACGGCTGAAGGCTTTGGAACGGCAAACGCAAAGCTGTCTCCGGAAGAGAAAAGACTTACCTGTTGAGCACATCGTGCGATTTTGTCTGAAGGAGGATGTTCAAGTACATGCAGCGACTGACCATCTTGGCAGAGGCTTTCATTAGGCTGCGCAGAAGACAAGAGGACGCCGTTGTTAAGGGGAAAGATCAAAGGGCGGGCTTCAATTGCTCACCTGAACATCTTTGGGACTCCCTCCAAGCTGCAGAGACCCCCATCCTTCCCTAAGAGAGCCTCCACCCCCTTCAAAATCTCTTTGGGGTCCACCGGCACCCCCTCCATGTCTGAAAAAAAAAAGCGCACGCAATCAAGCAATACATACGAGGTAGGGTATAAGCGCTTGTGTGGGTGTGGGGGGGGCGGGATGGGTTGTTGTTCGACACTGGGGCATGAACGTGGTGGTAGACATCAAATTTCGGCTGCCCGCAATCCAGCCGAGGAGTTGCTCGACACAACGCAAGCACGTTCTTGCTATGCATCCACAGTACAAGGCTTTTAACGCCAAACCGGCTTCAAGCCGCCCAAAAACTGCCCCCCCCCCCTCTCACATGGGCCACTCGAGCAGGCGTCAAGCAAAATCAAGGCAGCGTTCTCCCGAGTGGCAACACGGCCAAAACACAAATCAGCAGCGGTCACCTCGGTAGCGCGCGCGCCAACCATTTCAAATGACTCATCGGCAAATAATTTGGCAGTTACTGCCCAAATCCTCGAGCGGAGTTGCCCGCACGTGCCGGAATGTTTCCTTGTGGGGCATTTGGTCTGACATGCGCTTCTTACTCTAGGAAATGTGCTCCTTTCTGCTCGGCCCAACGACATTTCACAATTGCCACATTGAGTGCGGCGACCCCGTTTGCAGCCCCTTACAGGTATTTGCACTCCATCCACCTCTCATTTGTATTTCGGTCATGTCAGAACCCCGCAAATGGAATCCAATGACATGGCAAATGTTCATTTCACAACCGACTTGTCTTGACGTCTAACCCATGGACGAGGCAGACATGAGACAAAAGGATATATGTCTGCAATAATTAAACACTCTAACAGCACATGTATGTGGAGATCCCTGTGCAAAACTGCAACTGAATACCTGAACAGGAAGGTCCCGATTAGTCAAATGTTTCAAAGTGCATGAATTTCATGCTCGTACTCATTCAATGTTCATTTTGGACTTTTGAAAGCATCCTACTTGGCTATTGTCTCCATTCCAGAACAATTGGAACAATGTGGTTCCTGGGCGCACCTGCTCTACATTCTTTGCAACTCCACAAGCAAGGACAATTACTGACATCTCAACAAGGGCCAGTCACGCCCGGATTCCTTTGGGTGTCCGCAGGCACCCGGTTTCAAGCGGCCTGTAACTCAATTCAATTGTATTTATAGAGCACTTTCAAACAGCCATCGCTGCATACAAATCACTGTACATGGAGCAACTATCATATATAAACACACACGTGTTGGATCATTACATCAAATGCGAATCACAAATGGGACTGATCAGCAATGAGATCAACACCAGGAACTGCAAGGTATTGGCTGGATGATGTATTGTTTGTTCATTTCAAGATAGATCCTGTCGAGTTGCTATTCATTCATCCATGGTGTGAGCATCAGTTAGGTCTTACCCGTTTAAATGTTGGAGTAGAAGCTTTATATAATCTCAGAACTCCACAACACTGCAAATAATTCAAAGCCTGTAAGTGGCACAACTGTTACATATGCACACAAAAGGTCAGTGTCAAACAAGACCCCCTCCGCATTGTCAGACTGGGAAACAATCATTTGGTGTGTCACTGGTAAATAGCAGAAACAATGACATCGACATTAGCCACTAACGGATCATTAAGGTTTGCTATGTCGGGTTATTTTTTTTGTGGGGGTGAAGGGGGGTGCGTACTATCGCGCCGGATTTTCCCTTGGTTACGTAGACAGAAAAAAGGCTGACTGTAAATTGAAAGGGTCGAGGGGGCGGGGCAGTAAGGCGGCCCGCCAATGAGAGCCCTCCTCACATTAACCCCTCTGAGGCTGGGATAGCTCGGCTCGCTGGTTGAAACATGACGTTTAGAACAAAGCGCGAGCAGCTGCGAGCCGGTAAAAGCACCGTTACGCGGCTGCCAATACACAGACAACTCGGAAAAATGTTCCGAAGAAAAAGCCACCAGTCGGCGAGTCAGCCAATTGCCCGCTAATTTGACAAGTCCGAGTGTTTGTGTTTCGAGCCAGACTACTCGGCTTCGGTCATCCCGCAATCTTTATCCACAGATTGCCCAGTGCGTGGCGCGGGGTTTGTGGAAGCCCCATTGTGCGATTATCGTCAGTCAATGCCTCACTGTGCTTCGTCAAACGTCCGTCGATCCTCGGCCTAATGCAATCTTTATGTGTAGATTGCGGTGCGATTCGGTTCCGTGGAGCAGCCCCTACAAAACCCCGGCAGGCAAAAAATAAAATAAAAGTCCGGCTTCATTGGATTATCAAGTCTCCTGAGAAAACACGCAATCTTTATGATCAGATTGCTTATAGATATCACTATTTATCGACATCAAATTTTATTAGCCCAGCTCGTCTCACACACGAAGAAACGGGAGACGAGTCACCGTCCACGTTCATGTGTGAGCTCATGCTAAACAATAGGCTAGGCTAGGCTAAAGCGCGGCGGCTGCTAGCCAACCGCCGCGCGATAGCTAATACGGCTATTTTGGACTCACACTAACAAGTCAACAGTATGCTCTCGGCGTCTTAGTCATAAAACATTGTGCTTTTTCGGCACTTATTTCGTTTATACAAAAACATATCGTCAACTTTGATGGCTTTAATACCTGGTTCAAAATTTCTAATGGGTGGGGCTTTGGTAGCTAAAAGCTAGCCTTTTCCTTCAAGAACAAACTGGAGGCAAAAATGGTAATCAGATGTCCATTACTTGAAGAAAAAATAGCAATTTGAGCAGTTGGTCGAAGTCCTCGACGGCAGAGTCTTCATGAAAACGAATTGAAACCTGTAAAGTACAAGAGGAAAAAAAAGAGCATCTTAGTTGAGACTGGAAGTGGGGTGGGAAAAAAAAGTCCATAAGCGTTCTCAGCTGCATGCGTGGGTTTGTGTGCAAAGCTCTGGGGTGATTTCACCTTAAAAAACGACAAATATATGCGCGAATGTTTTGACGTCTTCACTTACCTTTGACTAAATCCAGGAATGAGCCCGAGCAGGAGGGACTTAGCTTTTATACGTAGTGACGTGTTTTGCGTCACTGCAGCGTTTGATTCGCCCTCGGTATCGCCTCAAAATGGCTGACGAACGACCTTGTCTTGTGGTTCAAAGCCATAATGGCGAACACGCCATTTTTCGACAATTGCGTTGATATCCCATCAAATTACACCCGATCATTCACGTAATCCGGTAGAGCATTGATAAAAGTACATATCTGTGCAACAGCTTCCACATTTGACTGAGACGTCAACGTTGTAAAACACGTATATTATCGTTGTTTTATGGCTTCAAAATGGCGACTGCTTTATACATAACACGCTATATGCACGGGGCGTATTCAAAAACAGTCACGGTGAAAGTACTGAATATATGGATATGTTTTAAACAAAAATGCAAACATTTTTAAAGCACGTTTCTGGGCGTAATAATTATTTTCCATATGACAACGTTTTCTCCCTCAAACTGTGACGTCATCGCTGTCAGAAGATTTGACGGTGGACGCACGTTATGAATGCTGACAAGTATAATGCAGTGGTGGTTTGTGATATCGATGAAGCAAAGCAAAAATTGAAAGTGGGGGGAACAGGAGCTTGGATAGTTGATCAGATCAAAGGAAAGGAATAAGATCACTACATGTCATAAAAAAGGAGGAAGAAAGCAGTAGAGTCGAGATTGCAGCCCCGAAAAGAGCTGGACGGCAGCTTGACATCAAAGCAATATCCGGGAAACAAAGAAATATGAAGTAGCTCTACATGAATGAAGTAGCTCTCACTCGCAAAAGTGTTGGTGACCCCTGAACTACAATATACTTAAAGAAGGTACTTAGAATCTACGTGGATGCTGTCATCAAAACAGATCAACAGGTGGCGCTAATGTGCGATCAGACATTTGCAAACCACCGTTCAGGAAGAAGCCGAAGTACTACGACCTTTCACCCTGTGAGGAAAAATGGCTGCTTCTTTCCAAGTCGTTGTCAGGGCAGTGTTCCGCATCTCGCCTTCATATTTATATCCATTGCGACAATGTCAGGTAAAATGCTACGGTGCACATGCTCATCAGTAGCAGATATTGTGACCGTTTGGGGTTTTTTTTCCTCGAATGAGAAGTTTTAATTGTTTAGCGATGCTAATCAGTAGCCGGCCGGCCGCGTCACTAGCAACGATATTCTGAATGTGAAAATGATCTCTCAAATATTGTCACTATATGTTCTGTTTCCTCAAAATATAGGGATTAATTGATGGAGTGTCTTTGTTTCTATCGGCATGTAACGTTAAGCACCTCACGACGCAAAGCTGTTTGGAGCAACATGTAATTTGTGTTCAAACCATCCAATGAGCTGCCATTAAAAAAAAACTCGATTTTAGCCCTTATTTGCTCATATGTTCAATCAATCATGAATTCCACTTTGTTTGACAGGGGACATCTGCAAGGTGTCGTCCATCACTTGGGTCCTTTGCACCCCCAAGCCACTCCTTCTGCCAAGCAGCGACACTCCAGGATGATGTTGCTGCTCCGAGCCAGGAAACCGAGGCACTGTCTCGCTACAAAGACAGGCCATGGGATTACCTGGAGAGTGAAGGTATCATGCATATTCACGCAGGGGAAGCTTTCTCTTGCTCAGACATCTGTTCTGATTTACCAGTGACTCAAATCTCCTCGACAGAGTATATTGAGAGGTATGGAGCCAATCCAGTGTGGGCAGGTTACAGGAGGAACCACAAAGGAGGCATCCCCCCACAGAAAACTCGCAAGACCTGTATTGTAAAGTGTTTCTTCACTTGGTTCTGAAAGATGTCATTTTCGGTGCATGTAAGTCTCAAAATTGTTGGTTTAGAGAGGAGACAAGATATGTGGAAACCCCTGTCCAATATGCAGAGATTCAAACGTCGTGATTCATCATCAGGTTTGTCGAGTCTTTATTCGTGCTGATGAATGCAACAACATTACTTGAGTGAGCTCGGCCATGGCTAAAATCCAATCATGCTCCCTGCGTAGGAGTCTCATTCTACTGCGGTTTTCATCTCACGACGGATTTGCTCTTGTAATATCGCAGCCCAGTTGGACTCGAGCTGTTTCCAAGCAAAATTCAGACTTCCGCTTTTATTTTTCACAGAATGTGAAGCTGTTGCAGCAGTTCATCAGCGCCCACACTGGGATGGTGTATGATCCCACTCAAACTGGTAAGGTGCGGCGGCATGCTATAAATTCTCCTTGGAAATGAAGCTCCTCAATTGGCTCACGTTTGTCATTTGCCAAGGGCTGTGTATGAAACAGCACAAGAAGCTGACTGAAGCAATCAACGCAGCCCGAGATCATGGTACTGTGTGTAATGTACAAAACACACACAAACACTTCAAAAAAGGATTGGAAGTGGAATTAGAGGCTGGGAAATCAAATTCAAATTGAAATGCAACTTCCAAATCAAAGTCTGCACTTGTTTCTTTTTTTTTTAATCTCCAAACAGCTTGGAGGGCCCCCGTCCCGCATGTTTCCAACTTTCCCTGTTGCAATATACCAGATTCAAATGAACAGGTTGAAAAATCAGGCTTCCGTGGAGCTCGCTGATGGTCTGATCATTTGAATCAGCCGTGTTGCAAACAATGCAGGAGAGCGGCCTTCCAGGACCCGAGTTGCACACCTATGCCGTAAACCTTCGAGTCCAAGTTGGTCGCCGCGTGCAACCGATGGCGGCGGGACTCGGCCTCGTGTTGAAACAAAGAACCGCAGCTCATCAGGAGAACCTTTGTCATTTCAGGCCTTCTTCCCTTTCGGATTCCCTATGTGGACTTTGCAGGTGAAGATTACTCGAATTGCCACCACGCCGTGGGCTTCACACCGCCCGCGCCGCCTTTGAAGTCGGGCGACGACTGGTACAAATGGTACGGAGAAATAACGCCGGATCAGAACGAAGTCGCCAAAGTCAGGAAGACTTATAAGGCTTATCTAAAGCCAGGGGTGTGATGCCATTTCTACATGCTCCGTTGGCGATATAGTCAAATCATCATGTGAATCCATGACATTGTAATCACAGATGTGAATAGAACACAATAAAACAGAGGTGGAAAATGACTTTATCTTATCGCTTTCTTAACAACATTATAAAGTGTTTCAGCGGCTGGATTGATACGATTGGATGACAGTGTTTGCACCCCATGACCTGGTCATTATGCAGACAGAATACAGTCCAGGAAGAAAAAAAAAGCTACAAAACCAGTCCAGCGGGACTTTGGCGTCGTGACATGTTCCTCCCATCACCGCTCCGCAGAATCATGGGTTCACCTTATTGACTACGGTCTCGCCGAGGGACTCCAGAACTTCCCGCTTGTATTCGTCGAAGTCGCCGTCGATCTGATTGACCGAGCAATCCTCCACCACCCACAGCTGGCACTGAGTTTCCGTGATGAGCCGGGCATCGTGACTCACTATGATCACAGCTGTGTGCGGGACATGGAGGACACATGCCGATGGTTAGCAAACGCCACCGCTCCTGTCCTTACTATGGAGCCTTGACGTAGCAGACTGGCACGCGTCTCTCCGTTGTTTCATTTGCACTGAAGGTGGTCACTCGACCCAAACGGAAAAATAAAGAGCGGCGGTTGCCCATGTGCTTTCAGGCAACCGTTGAACCAGGTGACGCAATTTGGTGCGCGCCCCTCTGGACTAAAACGGGAGCAAGATGCCAAAAAACACAGGGAACCAGACAAAAGATCGACAGTGGACTGTGCTCACACAACACTCGCAAGGAAAACTGCGGATAATTGACCGTGCGCTCGCCTCGTTTGAACCCTGAATCTACATTTCATGGAACCGGTCCTGCTCGGGACTGCCACCAGAAAGGACAAAATCTGACCGCACCGGATAGTCAGGACCGCAGAAAGTAAAAAATATCCATGACCCTACGACAAATCACCCAGAGGGGTGACAAAATATCGTGCAAATCTCCGATGTCGTCACCAGGTTGGACTCTATACCCTCCGCCCCATGTTCCACCTACCTCCTTTGTATTCATTGATGGCTTCGGACAATGCATCAATGGACTCGATATCCAGATTGTTCGTGGGTTCATCCTGAAGGGGCAGAGAGGCAAAAATTTTCATTTGGCGACACGAGAAGCAATCGGAAAAGGCGCCTCGGTGCACGGCTGAAATTGGCCCATCTTACCAAAATGAGTACATCCGGCTGGCGGCAGGAAAGTTCAGCAAACACAACTCTTGCTTTTTGACCGCCTATTGGGAAAACAAGAGAGAAACAACAAACCATCAGAGCTCTTGCACGGTCTCGCAAACTACGGCCCGCCTCCACCAATACCAGAGATGCATTTTTTTTTTTGTTTGGCCACGTGATGGGAGACTCGTCCACGCATGCTATTCAACCCTTCTGAAACCCCCTCCCAAAAAACGAGTAAGCGAGTATAAACGCCAAGAATGTGCACTCGGGGCACAACCTGCACCCCGAATGAAGGCCAATTCGATTCGAGTTCAATTGTCACGTTCATACCGGACAGCTTGGAGATCTGAATGGTGTGCGCGTGGCTCTCCAGGCCAAAACGCCCCAGACACTTCCTGCCGTCCTGGTAGGGGAGGTTGAAGTTCCTCATCAGGTACTCGGTGGGGTTCTCCTCCATGTTCAACTGATCGGCGTACTGCTGGTTGAAAAAGCCGATTTTCTGCAAGCAAGCAACACGCGCACTGTAAAATTGCAAAGGCGCACTCCAGTGTTTTTTGCCCTACAATATTCAAGTCATATCCCAACTGCATCTAGTCGTCCCCCCCCCCCCCCCCTCAACGTCCCCCGGTTGAATTCTCCACGTGCGGAGCTATATTAGCATGACCCCCGGCCAAAGCCTGGATTGAACAAAAGTAGCAGCAATGTCAAATTGCAAGCCATGACTTACCAATCGATGATTCTTCCTCATCTCGCCTTTGGTCTGGAAAAGACGACAAAGTGTCACTCTTGTTGGAGACAGCAATTATGACCGCATTGAACTTCAAAAAAACGGACACACATACAGGATGGAGTTTCCCGTTGAGCAGCAACAGCAACGTACTCTTGCCGACACCATTCGGGCCAACGATGCAAACTGGATGGGGGAGGGGGTAAAGATGTGGTCAGAAAGAAGAGGAGCAGTGAAATGGAGAAAAACATTTCTGACATCGGAACTTGTTTTTTTTTTTCTTCTCTTTTTGGGCTCCATTTTTAACATCGGCTTCACTATCTTACTTCTGGATTCCAAGTCAATTCCAAAGTCCACATTCTTAAAGAGTGGCTTCTGACCCTCGTAGCAGAAATCAACACCTGGAATTTAAAACAAACAAAAAAAAAACAAACAAAGATGAAGCAAACGTGGAGGATTGTAGTTGAGCTCCCGCCCCCGGGAAACGTTGCGTATTTTATCTTCTACGTCCCAACCCAGCAATTCCCAAAATGTGTCGCCATCTCATCCATACGATAACCGTTTGCTGTTTTGGGATCCGCCTCCCTCTAGTGTATGTCCCCCCCCACCCCCCTCCCACCGCCAATGTGTGAAACGCAGCGTAAGGACGGCCCCCTTACTGTGCAGGCCCAGAATGGGCGGCGAAAGAGGAGGGGGGTTCGGAAAGGTGAATTTGACGGTGTACTCTTTGGGCCTCTTGAGCAGCTCCGTGCTCTCTTGGCTCTCCTCCTCCTGCCCTCCCTTCTTCTTGCCTTTCTGTTGTTTTCTCGTCAGCGCTTCTTTCGTCTGCTTCTCCTGAAAGCCGCAGTCCAACGGACACGTAAAGTCATACCGAGTGCTCCCCCCACTCCCCATAATTCTGAACCGAAGGACGCGGCGAGGCGGGCAGCCCCAAACTCACGGCCTGTTTGGTGGACTTGCCACCGGCCTTCAGGTCCTTCAGTTTCTTCTCCTGCTTGTCGTACTGTTTCTGGAGCTCCTTTTGCTTCTGGACGTACATTTTTTTGAAGGTCACTACGAAAAGAAAAGCGCAGCTGCGTGTCTCATTCGGCCCGGCGCCGGGCCCGATTCAAGCCCGTCTTCTCAGCCATTCAGACTCTCGGTTGGCTTCTGCCCGAGTCGCTTCCCATCAGGCAACGTTCAGGCCAATCGATAAAGACGGGATCCTACCATGCGCGTCTCAAGTGATATGCTGCAGGCCAGACACTTACAGTAGTTGCCTCTGTAATAGTAGAGTTTCTGGTTGTCTAAGTGCATGATGTCGGTACACACGTCGTCAAGGAAACTCTGGTCGTGGGAAACGACCAGCAGAGTCTTCTTCCAGCCTTGAAGGTAGCTGGAAGGGATCAAAGACGGGTATGAGCACAGATGAAGGGAGGGAGGGGAGCGTTGGTCAAAAGGACCAGAAAATGGCTCACTCGGGGGGGCTTGACAAACTACGGCCCCGAGGGCCCATTTGTGGGCCCGCCCTCCATTAAATAAATCAAAATGACTGGATGCACTCCCTTTTCATTTGTGCCAACTGTCCAAAGATCCGTTTGTTCATCTTACTTGTTGAGCCAGATGACAGCATTCAGGTCCAGGTGGTTGGTGGGTTCATCAAGCATCAGTAAGGTGGGTTCCATGAACAGAGCCCTGCGGGTGTGGCGGGCGTCAACGAGGAATGACCGGCGGACTGGGTAAGCGCTGATCAGTTCTCAGCAAGTGAGGTCAGGTCTACCTGGCAAGCGAAACTCTCATCCTCCAACCGCCCGAGAACCTTTTGGTGGCTCGGTTCTGCATCTCGGGGGTGAATGACAGGCCGGCCAATATTCGTCTCGCCTTGGCCTCGGCCGCCGCAGCTCCGATCGCCCTCAGCTCTTCATAAACCTGACGGGAGAGGAAACGGCCAGATGAGTCCGAGCTGACGGGGACGGCGCGCCCACCCGTGGGCCGTGCTCGGCACAACTGTCGCAACCTTGTCTAGTCTGTCCGCCACGCTGTCCTCTCCCGTCTCCAGGCGAGCCTGAAGCTGCTTCTCCTCCTGCAGCAGCTTAAGGCGGCGCGTGTCGGCCTTCAGCACCGCCTGGACTGCCGGCGTGTCGTCAGCCACCACCTCTGAGTGCGCGCGTACAGGTTGAGCGCCGTGCCATTGGTGGAGTCGAGCGGCCGGTCAAAAAAGAAGCACGGCGACAACGTTCTCACCTTGCTCACAAAGCAGCACGTCGATGTTGGGCGGAATGCTCAGAGCTCTGTTGGCTATGTGCTTCAGTAATGTGGTCTTCCCTTTGCTGGAAGAAAAGCGCGGAAACTCGTTTAATGACTACACCAAGGGTGCAGAGGAATGCCAAAGACCAAAGCCCACCGATGCTCACGGCTCTACCGCACTTTTACAAAATCACAACTATTCCTTGGTTAGCGATGCACGCGAACGGCTACCAGTGTGACGCACCCTCCCGAAATGACACAATTTCACATTTTGACACATTTTTCCCCTCTCCCCGAAGAGATGCGCACGTACCTGACACCAAACCAAAGCCACAACTCACGACTACTCCCCTGATCCAGAAGCTTTCCCCACCCGACACCTCACCGGGAAGTATTGATGAAGGCCGAAGCCACAGCCGAAACTCTGAGCCAGGTCAGAGTTTTTCCTCGTCACCCCACGCCCTCTCCCCCAAATAAAACCCCCAACCCTTCCACCTAGATCGCCACGCTTGAATAACACCAAATTTTATATTTACCCATTTGGTCCAACCAAACCATATCTTCTTCCTGCCACGATGAGGAGGTCGGCGTTGACAAAAAGCTCTTTGCCGTGGGCAGAAATGCTGAACCTTTCCAGCTTCGCAGAAACACAGAAAAGGACACGGAATGAGGTAAGAAATTCAATTTCAAGGCAAATCTAGCACACGCTCATTCCAATTTTTTTAAAAAAGCGAATCGTTTCAGCATTCATCGAGAGGAGAGTTAACCTTGATATCAGAAGCGTTCTCAAGCATGGCCTGTCTGGAGGACATTTCGGCTTGGGAAATGGAGAAATCTCCCTCCAAGTCATTCTGGGCCCGGAGGCTTGCCACCTGACGCTCATACTCCATCTGAGAAACATCGACGCGACACAAGTGAACACAGAGGTAGAAAGGACACTGGATGACTCATAAATTGCTAATTTTGGCACGTTTCATGAATTCAAGTGGAAGAATTTGAAAGCGGCCCTCGCATCCTTACAATTCTGTGAACGCGAGCCTCCAACCAAAACCGGACCGGTACCGTGCGCCTCGACCTTTCCACGCGTCGGACGTTAACTCACCAGTTTTTTCTTCTTCTTCTTCTCCTTTTTGCTCAGGTTCGAAAAGGGGTCGTCGTTGTCACCTTGTTGCGGTTTGGCCTGCTCTGCGATGACATCTTCAGCACTCTGCTCGGACAGAGACGGCAAACGGTGAAAAAAACGTGCAAAGAGCCAAAAGCACCTTCGGCACAGACAAACCATCATCATATCGTCTGCGTCACTCTTGTCTCCCTCGTCGTCTTTGCGGCGCGATTCCTCAGCGGCCGTCTTTTTCTGTGGGGATGGTTGGAATTGGCATCATTGGGAAATCAAGAATCCATACAAATGAATGGGGGAGGACGTTTTAAAGGAGATGACATACAATCGCTTTCATTTTGTCCTGCGTCTTCTCATCCTCATCATTCTCTGGCATCTATCAGGGAAAAGGCCAACAAATTGGGAGTTAGCCTCCGAAAACAACTGTGAAATATATTTCTGTCAATATTTACAAGATAACATCCATTTTAAATCTGTCAGTGCCAACTGTCACACACATTTTGAATACACTTCTTATTTGCAGCATTTTATATACGCCGTGTTTTTGTGTGTGTGTGTGTGTGTGTGTGTGTGTGTGCAGGAGGGAATCCAGCTTCAAAAGCTGACTCTGATTTGATCTTGGTTTAACCGTTTGGTGGTTTCTACCATCGTTGTTACTGATTTATTGCAGTGATTGTCACTGCTTTAGAGGAGCAAGACGATACCTTTTTTACCCGTTCGACTTCCTCATCCAAATCACAGCTGTCTTCCTCATCACTCATTCCCTGGCTGAGAGCTGCGAAAATGTTCGCACCCTGAAGGATGACACAAACTCTTGACACAGATGAAGAGGCGTTGGCGGCGGCAGTGGGAACAGACGATGGCAAACCTTGTTCTTCTTGTTTCCTTTCTTGGGGGCCACAACTGCGGGGAGGAAAAAGACACTTGAAGTGCGGTGACTAAAACTGAGTGAACAACTTGGGCGCCAGGCTTTCCTACCGTGCTCGTCTTCCTCATCACTAGCTTGTACCGAGAGCTTTTTCAGCTTCAGCATGACATCTTCGTCACTGTCGTTGTCCGCATCTGCACCTTTTCCTTTGCGGCGGTCCTTTTTCTTTTTATGAGGCTGAAAGGACATCGGCGAGAACACTAATTGCAGATGGCTGCGGAAGTAGTGAACGCCTTTAGACGCACTGACCAGCGGATGTGTAATTGGCATGTGTACTGGGCAGGAACCTAGATGAAATGTCCAACGTGGGCTACAAAAGGTCTTTATTTGAATTTAAGGTAAAAAGAAAAAAAAAAGAAATTTTCTTCCACGTTTTTGTTTCAAAAAGCGGGTCAATGGAATGAATGGACCGTGTACTAACATAAAATGTCAACAACAATCAAACGCGACTGAGTATAGATTACCTGTTTGGTATCCTTCACAGGCAACTCAGCTTCCTTTTCAGGCCTGTCCTCTGTCTGGATTTCCTCAAAAAACTGGAGGAAAACAACATTTACAGCAAATCAAGTACCGGTAAGTCCAAACCGTGGCAAATGTCAGACATGCAACTTGAAACAGGGAGATTGACACTTTGACAAGTACTCACACTTTTTTTCGCCTTTTTATCTCTCTTCCCTTTTTTCACAGCTTTTTCTGTGGAGTGAAAGCACATTGGATCTCAAAATGTAGAATACTTGTCAGAAATTAGGACAGCGTACGAGGAAATTTACAACAAACTGAGTGTCTCAATACCTATCGAGGTACAGTAATAGCTAGCCTAGCTAGCTAGTCCAAATGTATTCACCAGGGCAATTGTCGTGTGCATTTTTGTATCAAAATGATACAAAACATCAACTATTTCACTTCGAATGGACTTTACGTTACCAGTAGTAGTTTGGGACGTGGGTACATTTCAGAGTCTGTACTAGAATACGGTAAAGGACCCGATTTTGTTTTTATTGCACGACCGTCTCCATTTCCCGCGACCCTCTTTGGCCATGCCGATCACAGCATTGCATCATTTCTCGCTCAGGTCCCTTTAACGCGACGTCCAACCCAAGGCAAACTGTTCCACAAACACCTCCGCCAGCTCAATAGAGGCATTTGAAGCTAGTTCTAAAGCTAACCATTCGTTAATAATGCGAGGTAGGTTGAGCTGAGCTGAGCTTCGAAAGAGTCCCATTTGCGTTCTGATAGAAACTACTCTTCACACGAACAAGTTATTTGACGTTTGAGTCATTATTGGATGGCTGGCGCTACAGTCACCGGCTGCTAGCGTGGCGGCGACTGAGCCACCCTGATGACCGCTTCAACTGACCTGTTGTCGGGGGATCTTCATCGCCTACCCACACTGGTTCTTCTTTCCCTTTCTTAGGCATTTCGTTCCGTAATTGAACAGTTGGATTCAAGTGTCCTACTTCACACCGGTATCAAGAGCCCCAAAAATGCGACGCGGCCCAGCAGGGTGAACGAGACACTTTTTTCTTCTTCGACTGTGACGGTGCATTACTGCCCCCTGTCCGACTGGAGTGTATTGACTCCGGTAGTTAATCTGAGTGTGGTGCAGCATGGGCGTGAGTTGTGGCTCACAAGAACTCCTCCTACGAATATGTGTGTTATTGCTCTTTTTGTTTATTAAAAAACCACAGATTGCATCAGCGACTGCGTGCATCCTTCTTTCCGCATTGAAGGGCATTGCAATACCATCTGATTGAAACGGCAAAGCACATCGCATTAAAAAAAGTCGGGGACTTGCAGTAGAATGAAGTTCACAACACTGCTTAGTTAATTGTAATCGTTGAATCGACGCGATATTCGTAAACCATCGGGATTTTTCGTCATCGCGACGGCGTCTGTTAAGCAAGAGCGTGTCTTCTGGATTCTCGGTCACGTTGTGTGTTGGTTTTGATGCGGTGGATTCTTTTTGGGAGCGAAGTTGGCCGGCGCACCGAGTCGCCTTATTTCCGAGACCCCGAAACACACCGCCCGCCGCTCAGAAAGACTCGGGACGGCGCGTTCCGTTGACGTCAAAGACATGAGAGCCAATTTGAAGTAAATCGTAGCCGGACGTCTTCAAAACACAACCTTGCGCCACCCGACGCGCCCTTTCTAGGACCTTTGCCCGTTTCTGCAACAAAGAGACACTCTGCTGGTAATGCGCAACGACAATCGAGCAATTTCCCGACGGTCGCCGAAGGCAGCGTGACGCCTTCCTGTGTGTAAGAGGCGTGCTTGGTCAAGACAAGGGCACACAAGACTGGGTGACACTTGAGTAAGTTGAGCAGTCATAAAGCGCACGAGCTCACATTTCGGGTGATCGCAAATGTGAATAGTGCACAACACGTGGCGAGTAGACCCGTGGCCGATGTCTGAGCAGATGATCTCGTCAGATGACGCTTGCGTGACAGGGACGTTTGTCTGTCCCGGACTAGCTGGCTGCTAGTTAGCATAGCACTTAGCCCGTTCGCGCTAGCCAACCGGCAAATTCCAAAGTCGTGCCGATGATGCCGGTGAAGAGCTCGCGTGGAGGAAATTGAGGAAGCGACTCATTTGGCGTAAAGGTCGATTGATGGTTCCGGGAATTAACGCGCGTTTACAGTTAACGTCTGATGACTGGGAAGAGTTTATGCCACTGCATAGATGACCCCAACATTTGATTTTGACAATTGTTTATTTATTGCAATTGACGTATGTTCTAAGGATACCGTTTTTTTCACGCCATAATGCCGTGTCATGATCGCATGTACCCATATTGTCAGTCAACGCGATGATCTCAAATTATTGTCATATTTACACAGCATCGTTGTAATGTGATGAAACGAGAATCAACAAAAGGAACTATTATTCTGTGGCGGATATTGAAAGCATGCTTTGTCAGGAAAGTAGGTCATGCCCTTCACCCAAAAATAACGACTTATAATAAGCTTATCTGAGTACATGCACAAAAAAAACTCCAAAGCATTTATGCTTTGTTTATTCTCACTTCTTCACTTCCATACTTGGAATACAAATGTAGTCGTTTGTTCCCAAAGGGTTAATTACACTTCAGCTTCTCCGAGGGGGCCGTCGACAGAAAAATGGAAGGCGCTTGGTCTTTCAACTCCCTTGCTCGCTTTCTCTCTCCTTGTGTCTCACTCAAGGGGGAGGAGGTTCTATCCTGGCTCGGAGCAGAAAAACACAATCGGAGGGGATCATCGATGCGATTTTGCCGCGCGCGATGGTGACCTACTGACTGCGGTGGCGTTGGCCCCTGGGGCGAATGGCTGGAAGCAGGGGGCGGGTCGCCTTGTGGGCGGCCTGCGTCCGCATCCGCGGCGGAAGGCAGCCCATGGCCAAGCACATCGGGAGTCTCCTCGCTCAGGTGATTGGCTCGCTCCCGGGCACGACTTCATCGGCGGGCTTTTCCCCGGCTCCCGTTGAGGCGGTGGCGGTAGCGTCCTGCCAGTGCGCCACGACGTTCCCGTCGTCTGCAAATTCAACGGCAAACGTACTTGATCAGTTAAGTGTTCCATCGTGGTGGAAGCATTCCCAAATTGACTTCTCGAGCTCTCCTGCTGCTTTGTAAATGGCCGCCACCTCGCATCTTTTTTAACGTTGTTGATGTTGAATGATGTCACCGTTCCATTTGTTTCGCGTCACCGGCCGCTTTCATTCTGGAGCTAAATTGAGTCGGCTTCTCTTTCAGCCGGCCGACTTGCGGTGGATCTGTTTCGCGCGGGCGCCGACCACGCCTACTGGCCTGAGACGTCGGACGGCCAAGCCAGCGCTTCCGTCGCAGGCTTTCCATCACGCCGGCCGGCCGCGACCGGCCGCCTGCCACGAGGAGGACTGGGACGACTCGCCCAACCCGTGCGCGCCGGTACGGCCAAAGGAGTCAAGCGGCGCGCACGCCGCGGCGGAGACCCCGTTCTCGGCTCAGACCAAAGTAGCAGAGTTCCTTGTTCCGGGGAAGCGCAAATGCTCAGAGTTACTGTTCCTGCTGACCACAGTGGACGGCAGCCGAGAGGACGACATCGACGTCGGGAGAAGCGGCGTCCGGCCGCAGAAGCGACAGCGGCACGGGTGTTTTCGAAGCCTGTTTGAAGCGGAGAGTTGCCCCGCGCCTTTCGTGTACGGCTCTCGCTTTTACTGCTTCCGTTCGCCAGGAACGGAAGCCATGGCCCGAGGCGGGCTGAACTCCAGGCGGGAGGTCGGAGCGCAGAGAAACAAGGCGGAGGAGGCCTTGGCCTCGCCGCGCGCCGCCTCTCTGTGTAGCCGGCGTGCAGGAACCGAGGCGTCGCACCGTGAAGGAGACGGCGAAGGAGAGCAAAAGCTGGCCGTGGCATACGAAAGACTCCGGCATGAGGTACGCACACTGCGTCCGCAACTGCCCACGCGGTGGTCATCAGGAAAACGAGGGCAGTCGGCGATGTCGTGTCACCAATGCCGTTTAGTTCCCCTTCCTAATTCCAAATGATGCTTCGCAGCTTCCGAATTTCTTCCGTAAGAATCACGACTACACCATGTACTCCAGCGATATCGAGTTCATCAACGGACTTCTCAACACCAAGACCAGGTTAGCCGCCGCGCTCGTCGGGCGACTCGGCCATCTCGGTGTCTGACTCTGTGTCGTTCAACCCGCAGAGGACGTGCGGCGTACCAGCTCACCCTCTCGCTGTGGCGCCTGGTGTGTCTCGTTTATTTCGCTGACGCCCAGCTGGAGGTGCTCAAATTGACCAAGCACGTGGAAGACGGGAGCATTAAGGCTCGTTGGAGGCTGAGGGGCCTTCCCTTCCTTACGCTGATGCTACGCTTCTACCGCAAAGACAAGTCGCCCCTGTACAGGTAACCGCGCATTTCCCATCCCCGTTTCGGGTGTCGGTCATGCTATTCTATCTCCGTCCTTTTTTTTAGTTATTGTTAATGCTTGTTTGTTTTATTCAAGTTACTGTGGAACATCTGTGAAAGGGCAGAGGGGAAGGGGGGAGGGGGGTCGAAACCATTGAGCTGAACCGAGAGTTTAATTCCAATGAGCGAAAAGGAAACGAGCCGTTTGGTTTTCAGGAAAAGTCACGCCCGGCGTCGTCCGCAAAGCGATGGCGGCAAAAAAAAAGCCAATTGACGGAAAAGCGGGGAGGGGGCGGGGCCATTCCGGGAAAGCTCATCATCCGGAATGAGTTTTGATTGAGGTTGAAATTATGATCAGCAGCAACAAACCCGATGCTTGATCGATTTTCCAAAGCGTGGCATTTATTCAGCGGGAAAGAACAAGCGCCGCGTGTGACTGTGGATGGACGGCATCTGTTGCAGGTGCTACGATGCTTTCTCTACGTTCTACGTCGGACACGACGGACTCATCCACTGTCATAAAGTTGAAAAGGTAACAAGGCCGCCGTGTGTCATGTGTGTGTGTGTGCGGCTTGCTGGTTTCATGCAGACGTTACAGCGCTTAGCGTAGATGCATCCAGCCACATAAGAATACCTTTATTAGTCTCGCAATGGAGAAATTCCAGATTCACAGCAGCAAAGTTATGAAAGGAAGAAGTAGAACAACAAAAAAATAGGAGCTGCTGGAAAGGCAGCCACTCTCGCGGCGCCATTTTGAGGTCAAAATAACAAAAAATAACACAAGACAACACATAGGACAGAGACAGTCATGCAATCTTCACCACTTTTCTGCATACACTTTGTTGTCTGAAGCAGTTAGAGATGAAAGAGGAGAGGATCAAAGTGTCCTTTCACTTTCAAATTTCAAAGTATGTGCGTGATAGAAAGAAATATATGTCGATATTTTTTTTATTTTTATTTTTTAACTCAAAGACTCTCTTGTTGCAAAGGTTGCATTTTTCCAACTTGAGTCTTGTCTCGGCCACGAGCTGCTTTTGACCTGTCAGTCAAAGGCCAAGTGCGATTGAAACAGACGCGGCGGGCACGACGTCACGCTCAACTCCCGCTTCCGTTATCTCTGTGCAGGTGATGCCGGCTCAGCCGCCAGCCCTTCCCGGGGTCACGTCCCTCCTGGCCGGCGCTTTAGTGGCTTTGGGGGTGCAGGAGAACCGACCGGCTCTCAATCTGCTGCCCCTGCTCTTATCCTCGCCGCGGCAGGGGCGAGAATGACCTAACGGCCAAATCTGGGCTGCGCTAATGGCAAAGGAGCGCCCGCTGGGATCAAGCGGTAACAATGGCGGCACCCCAAGTTTTAGGTCAACTCGGCGCTTACTCCAAACCGAGCGTTGTCGCCGTCTTTGTTGAAAGACAACATGGCCTCGCCAAGGGCAAGGAACGCTTACGATTACCCTCCCAAGATCATGATCTGAATCTGAGCGATGTTGGTCGTCATCATCAGCGCAAATATTGTCATGGCTAAAATGCTCCATCGAGTTCCGTCTTTTCATTATCCGCTCGGATGTGCAAAAGCTGTTCATGTGCAATACGACAGCAATGACTGAAAATCAAGAAATAAATAACTCGCTCGCCGTAAGTCGGGTGAAACGTTCATCTGGACTTAGCTATACTACGAAATCTTTGTGCACTCCAAGGTGTTGTCGGGTCAGCCTGGATTTATTTAATGCGCAAAATCTTTAAACTGTCCACCAATGCAGGGCGTAATCTGTTCTAGTTTGGTTTGCATGATTTTTCCCAGGACAGAAATAGAGTCACGGCAGACTTTGATCCGGCCACAGTGTTTGTCGTCGCTATTCAATCAGTTTGCCAAGAATGCCAACCGGACGAACGGTGGCAAAGTCGTTTCTATTTTGTATGTACGTATGACGTACGTACGTTGGCTGACGTGCGTAATGAAGAGATTCAAGCAGCATCAGCGCCCAGGTACAAACGTATAGAAATTTCTTCCCATCATAATTGTTCACGTGGGTTTATTATTATTAATATTATTGTTTGAGCAGCATGGTTCTCGTTCTGCTTCCATATGTAAACATCCTTCTTCAATTGAAGTGACTGGACTTAACCTCATGTGACAAATAAAGAACTGTTGAAAGAAGCTGCTTGATTCCTCATCGCCTTCTCTGTTTTCAAAAATATTTTTGTTCCACCGTAACAGTTGGTCTCTCTTCCCCCAGCGGAGAAATCGGCTCAACTCAACTGCATTTATAGAGCACTTTAAAACAACCCTCGCTGTATACAAACAGGCCGATTTTCCAAAGCTATTTTGCCGATGGTCCCGACTACAGTCCAAACGGCTGTACCTTCTCGACATCCTGCTCCCGGCAGCTGTGGCTGAAGTGGAAGCGGTCCCTTCAATGAGGGCCGCAGATCCAGGAGCAGACACCGCCGTGTGTTATCGGGTGATCGGACGAGGCCGCCGCAGCTGCCTTGGTCGGATATCTGCTGCACAATGGCTTGCAGGAACTCCTCCGGGGGCAAACCTGGGAAGTGAATAGAGATGTTTCTGCTGTGGAGAGAGCCCTTTCAAAGCACCACAGCTGTCTACAAAGTGCTGTTCGTATCCATATTACTGCCTAATGTGTATTGAACACTGTTTCGATCAAGTATCAGACACTTCACACACACACACACACTTAGCCCAATATGGTTCTGGGAGGGGGAAAAAATCTTAGGAGGACCGATGAATGCGATGTATTCATAAAGGTTAGTAGAATACATTAATTCATTGGGTTCAGTAGAAGTGTGATTGTCAGGGCAAGTTCAGCATCATAATTTATATTGACTCAGGTATTGCCTGATGTGACAGCTATGGGAAAAGTGGTTAAGATTTCACGACAGTCCGTGTTTTTATGTTGTGTTGCGTTTATTATTTGACTTTGTTAACCGTTTTGTGAAGCGCTGTGTATTGTATTTTACTGCGTGGAATTTTTGTGATACTAACTTAAAACAAGGGCATTGGGAAAGCAGCGCCAGTAGTCGCAACTATATTTCATACATACAATATAGTAACGAAATAAAAGCATCCAGAACGGCGTGTAGTGTCCAACATGCGAACCTTGGTATTGGTGTTAGCCCGTTGGAGCACGCTGACGTGAAGCGGATCCCAGCCGCCGGGAACGAGCAAGATAACGAACGACACGTTTGCTCCAAATCGTTTTCGATAAAAAAAAAAAAAAATCAACAAACGGCGTTTGAGCTCTACAGCGACACATCCGATAATCGGCACACGCCGTCGAGTCCAATTGGGAGAGAGAAGCTCGTTCCAAAAAGAACGCGCCCGCGTCAAAGGACCCCAGTGACGTCAGTCATTCGCAGGTGTCCGTTTCATGCCTGAGCGTCTTTTCGTTCCCGTCGTCAATTCTTCTTCTTGTTCTATTTGTATCGAAGTGTTCAAATGCCACTTGATGTTGATTTCGGATGTACTAAAAAACAACAACAATATTTTAATCTTCCATTTACAATATGGTCGATAAAGTGGTTGCACACAAAATTCGCTATGGTGTAGTCTTGCTACGGTATCGCCGCGCAGTCACCGATTTCCGATGGCACTCAGAGGAAGACAACTGTTATCTTTCTCGCTTATGACTCGGGCACGGGGTTGTGGTGCCTCCTGTATGCGTGTTGTGTCCTCAGACAAGTTCAGACAGTCGTGAAGGTGTGGCTGGAGTTATGGGAAGGAGGCCAGGTGTTGTCTCAAGTGTCACTCGAAAATTTCCCTTCTATCTCGTTCACTGTGCGACACTCGTTAATTCATTTCGGCGGCGATCTTTTCGACGTAGGGGAGTCCCGATGCGAGGCAGCCGCACATTCACCAAGGACTGCCGCGGAGACGACGCTGGTTGAAGTCACCTTTTGCGGACTCTGAGCCTTTTTTTTTTCGTCCATGCGCAACAGCCCGTGACCACCTTTCAAGATCCACAATGGAAAGAGCCTAAAACACCTAGAAGAGGTAATCCCATGTAACACGTCAAGTTTGTTTATTTATGATACGGGACTACTTCAACGCATGTTCAAACGTCGGTGGTTCAAAAAAAAAAAGACCCAAATCCGACTTTGGCCCATTTGTTTGTTATCGCACATTTTCCCTTTCAAGTAAATTCCAGGCCTGTGGATTACAGCGGGTTATCATGTTCATGTATGTATTCATTTGGCTCAAAATATGTTGAACCCTACTTTAATGGTTCCCCAAGAACGAAGTAATTTAATCATATCAATGAAAAACGCGCTTTCCTTCCTGAAGCGATTTCCCAGGTTAATGTGGTCTCTGCATGGCGAAATGAACATGACCAAATAAGTGAATAATTCCTACTGCGTCTTCACTTGTTTGCCATTGTGGAGCAACTCCTTCTGACTCATTGTCCAATTTTAACACTTGCCCAACAATCCGTTGCATTCAACAGCCTGCGCCTCGGACTCAAACTCTGCCCTAGTTCTTTGTACCTTGACCTATTTCTCCCCCGCTCACTGTTTGTCTACAGAAGTTCCTTCCTTTCACGGTCCCTGATCATCACCATCATCATCATCATCATCTCCCATGGCCACTCTGCGGAGATTCCGCTCGGAGGGATCCCTCCTGGATCTTGATTTCTTCTCATGGAGGAAGGTAGACCTAAAGAGAACGGAGCATGAAGACCAGCGGGACTACGGCACATCTTCTGTTGCTGAAGTTGAGGAAGACGCCGAGCAGCTTCCTGCCATGCAGGAGCCCAGCGCTTGCAAAGTTAGCAAGAAAGAACTGACGAAGGAGCTTAGTGTCAGTGCGGAGAACCTGAGAGACCTGCAGGAGAAGAAGAGCAAGAGCCACCACCTTGAAGTGGCTGCCATTGGCGAAGGCTGCCGGGCCTACAGTGACAGCCAACTGGCCCCGGCGGCAAAGGAGAGCATCGGCGGTGTCGAGAGAGAAGACTTCGCTTCTCCATCCACTACATCTGCCGCCCATCCATTCGTCCTCAAATCGCAACATCGAGCCAAACTTTCGGCTGCCAAACTGCACCTCAAGAGTCTATTTGGCCAGGTAGGTCCGCAATTAACTTATTCAATCCCTTTCACTGGAGCAACCCTCTCCATCCCAGCGTTTTACTGGATTTTGACTGATCTTGCAAGGCCCACAGAATATTTGGTTCTAATGCTATAGAAACATGGAGCCTACCAAAATAAAGTTTGGACTCCCTTCTTTCAGCATAAAAAAATGTGTTATGATCTTTTTCCATTCTTTAGCAATCAGCATTGCAAAATGGCCAAGTTTCATGAAAATGGCAATTCCTGGGCAAAAAAAAAAAACGCACACAAAGAGCTTTTTGTAAAAGTGTGCGTTTCAATCATGTGAGCACCACTTTCACATACTGGTCACTTTTTTTATACATAATTTACAATGCAAACGGCTTATTCTCATTCACAGATTGCATTAGACCTTCCTCCTCTCTGTGACGCAAAAAAAAAAAAAAGACTTAGATGTACAAGTACGTCCTTGGTAGGCGGGGCCTAATTTTAAGTACGTCTTGTGGAATCAAAGCGTTAAGACTCGCCCCAGTGCATCAAAACGCCACCGATCCTCGGCGGAAAGAGGACGAGCCATCCCCGCGGCATTCCACCAGTCAGACGAGTCTAAGCGAGCATCCAGATTGACGCCGCTCCTTCACCAACAGACACATGGCAGCTTCCCACGAGTTAACCCAAAGGCTTCTCAGACCACGGCCAACCGAATTCTCTGGTCTCATGAGACAACGTTCAAGTTGTTGCTTTTGAATGCCAGTTTGGAGAAAACATAGTGCCAGAAAACCTGCACCGATCGGACGAATCAAGGCAATTACTGATTGTAAAAAAGGAAAAAAAAAAACAACCCACCCCCGGCTTTCATGCACTTTGGTGTAGTTTTCCGACACACAGTCTGCCTAAAGCCTCTTTGTTGTTTTCCTGGGGTTGACTTACACTCTCACGTGTCCAAGCGCATGACGTTTGATTTGTTTAGTCAAATTCAGCGAACAAACGAAGACAGAAGGGACAGTGGTTTTAAGTCACTTGTCTTCAGAGTGTCTTTTTTTGGTACGTCGTTGGGTCGTCTAATCGCAGTCAATTACGAGAAGTGGAAGGCTCGCATGTGATCCGTTTCATGTCTTTCAGAGTCCCCATTCCTCAAACTCCAACCTTTCAAACACAGAACACAAAGACAGGTAAGAGTTCGACACGTGCTCAGTACTTTATGCATGAGATTTTGTGTCGTGTTACATCAGAGTAGGGCGGAAGGATTCGAATCAAAAACGAAGATGTTTTTCTTCCAATACTTGGCATTTAAAGCGGACAGTGATTTGAAAACTGGAGCGGCCGAGTGGTGCCGTTGTCCAATCCAGCTTCTCTCCTTTCTCCCGCGAGCACTTTGAAACAGTCCTTTGGTGCCTCGGCGACATCCGGGTTGGGTTACCTTCATGTACTTTTGACTTTGGAGTCCTTTGCAAACGGGTCCAGAACGCCGTTAGCCTCTTCTCTCTGTGTTGTCTCGCCCGTGTACAGTGCCAAAGAGAGGAGGGCACGGCTGCTCTTCATGCGTCAGTGGAGCCAGGTGGGCCACAGTAAGAGGCACGCCATCAGTCGAGAAGAACTGGAAAGATGGGCCCAGTCCCTGGACAACCTGCTGGACAGTCAGAGTTAGTTCTCACTTGCTCAAAATACTTCCTCCTTGTCTCCATTTTCAACCGAGTACACAATTGGACCCTTCCCCCCCTCTCCCCCGCATTGCGTGTTGTTGCTGCCACTGCAAGTTTCACAGAGTACGTGTTCAAGGAGTGGCACATGGAGAAAAAAAAGCGAAACAAAAAAAAAAGGGGATGGGTCGGGGGGGGGGGGTCTAAGGTGCAGACAAAGAATGCTGCAAAATGGGAATGCAGAAATGCAGACAAGCTAATCTTGCTAAATGCAATAGCTGTCATTTTGGAAAAAAAAGCACATGCTTTTGCTCCCCCAGTAGGCTTTATTTTATTTCTCTCTCTAGGAACAGACATGAATCTATATCGCTATAAATCGCTATCAATAAATAAATAAATAAATGTTTGGGCACCGGTCCAAGTTCTAATTTTCATCTGGACAAGTCGCAGCCAAACTAGAAAGCCAAATAAAATAAAGTGTGACTTGTGGTCAGGAAAAAATTAAAATCCAAAAATTCTCTAGGCCGCAGACTGAAGTGGCCGAGTTTGGAAAGAAGCGCCCGCACTATCGCTTCCCGACTTGTATCTGATTCAGACAGTGACTGAAGCGATGATGTTGATGTTGATGGCTTCTTGAATGGCGTGCAGGAATGCCAGAAGAGCTGCAGGACTTCCAGAGCCAGCCTGCCTGTTCTATAAATAGAAGCCATAGTAAACCATGACACGGATACAAAGCCTTTCTTGCTGGAACTTGTTGAGCTGCTTTGCATGACAAAGGTGGCGTGAGATTTCCAAACCTGCAAATTGACGTCAGTTATTCAAGTCCTTGACGACGTGCCCGTCCGTCTCGCGTCACACACGGCATACTTTGAATGCCACCAAAATGAGGCAAGGTGTGATTGCGAGAGGGGGGGAAGAGCGAAAGAATGTCTCACTTTTCCCAAAGCCTTTGAGCGCGCAGTGACTTGTAAGCCTGCCGCCGGGGGTTCCAGGACATTTGATTGAACGTGCACATGTGAGGTTTGAAAATGTCCGCTGCGAAATTCGGGTTCAGCTCGAATCTAGGAAGCTTCCGTCCAACAAGATGAGCCGGAACCCTCGACTCATCTTTTTCCCTCTCCCCTTCTCTCAGCTGGGGTTTTGGTGTTTGAGGCATTTCTTCGTTCCGAGTTCAGTGAGGAAAATCTGCAGTTCTACCTGGCCTGCCAGCAGTACAAACATTCGTCCAACAACTTCAGCTTGCAGAGGAGGGCAAAGGACATCTGCGCCACCTACATCCTGGCCGGCTCACCTCGGGAGGTACGGGCCCCTTCATTCTCGCGACTAATGACTCAAATCTCACGCGCAACAACGGTCAGCGCCTCATTCTTTCCCATCGTTCATATCGAGAAGCACAATGAAATCGGAATCGCCCAATTCTTCACCGTTCCAAATGTTTCTTTTGACGTGGATCTGTCACCGCTTGGATTTTGAACACGACCGGGCAAGGTTTACGATCCGAGGGCTACTTAGGTGCGCGGCTTTGATAGTCGACTTACGTTCTGCCTCGGCGCCCGAGTGAGTCATTTCACTCCTTGGTAAACATGGATCCAAATTTTACACAAAAAAATTGTCTTGGGGCCATCTGGCCACCGAGTATTTCCAGTCGTCATCGTCATGCGCTCTTTCCGCAGGTGAACATCGACTGTAAGACCAGAGATCTGACCGTGCGGCTGCTGCAGGCTCCCTCCCACACTTCTCTGTCGCACGCGCAGAGGCGCATCTACTCGCTCCTGGACACGGACTGCTACCCCCGCTTCCTGGAGTCCACCATCTACCTCGGCTTACTGCGGGAGGCCGACTAGCGGCCAGCCGCGCGCGGAGACCGCCAAGGCATCGGCCGTGGCCTCTGGCACGCTCGCGGAAGCAAGACAGACGGACACTAAGGAGGTTCCTTGCGCCTCACGGAAAAGACAAAAAAACAAAAGCACTGTTGTCAAATGATACGCGAGTATCATGAGATCAGCGACATCATGAGAAGGAACCAGTATTTTTGACGACAATGAGAAATTTGAGGAAATTCCAAGAAGCTTAGAGATTGCCCTAAGTGAATTGGGCTCTATATTCAGGGAGAGGGGGGGTTTCACCAATGCACCGGAAGGGAAGTGATTTTTCTGTCAACAATCGGAATTAAATGAAACCGCTCATAGTCACGGTCGGTGATGGCGATTTTCTGAAGAAAAAAAATGACGTTGTGGGCGTCACGCGGTAAGCGCATGCGTGCTGGGCAGCCTTCAGCTTAGCGCGGAGCCCAATTCCAAGCCCACTTTCTCCAGAAGGCGGGAGACTACTAAAGAGCTGCAAAATGGGGCGGAAAGAGCCACGGGTTGCCGGAAGTGAAAAGTGGCGCAGGCAGCTTCCTCATTGGACGGGCAAAATCGGCGTGCGGGCTGTCCGCTTTGCGAATTCGCACTTGTCCGAATGGATCCGCGTATGATTGGCCACGCCGGAAATATCTCTCAGAGCAGTGCTTTGTGGCGACAGCAAATTTGGACTCACCCGGCCATCACCACGGACACGTGGCCCTGCTCGACAGCAGCCATTTCACTTGCTGGGCAGAAAAGCGGCCATTGGCGCCGGTGTGGGAAGGGACGCGCTCCATTCCTTCTCGCTCTCTGCCCTCCGCTGAATGCGTCTGACTTTGCAACGGAGCCGTCAACCCGCTCCCGGCATCGGCGGGAGATCCCGCTTCCGCGTCGGCCTCTGTTCCGAGGTGGAGTTTTTTGTTGGAGAGGGATGTCGGCCCGCAAACGCCATTGTCCTCAGGTGCGGGTCGTTGTGGAGACGCCGCGCACCTGGGGTGAAGGAATGACGGGTCAACAACCAACCGTAGGGCGGGCGTGTTCGGCTCTGGACCTCGTGATTTGCCTTTTCTCTCGAATGTTCAGCCTTTGGCGTGCGTTGAGCATGCCAAGACTGCGCATTTGGAACATGAAATTTGGTTGTCTCAGTGAGTCTTTTGTTTCCATTTCTTGGCGCGGTATCATGAGACTATGCTGTCGGGAACCGAGCCTTGATCACAAGCGCGTTTCGAAATCGCTTGCATCTACACAAGGTCATAGGAAACGTAGAAATCACCTTTGTAAACATTCTGGGGTTTTTTGTAGGTCCTGGGGTAACCCAGAAATCTGAAAAATAAACCTTCAGTAGGCCCCAGTTTGTTTTGACAAGTTGGTTGCTGGATATCGACGACGACCACTTTTGCACGTGCCCGAAGCTCGCGTTCGCGTTGTCGTGTCTAAAAGCTGTACCTGCTTTGTAGTTTCGGCAGTGCCCCCAACCTGTGCGTTTCCGTCGCCCCCAAAATGCCTGGTTGGTCTTGCGCCGATATCACACCTGAGGAAGGAGAGACTGCTTCAAAACACGAGCGGGAGGGTCAGCACCCACAAACGAGCCTTTGGATACAGGCCCGTCCGTCGTTTTGGAGACAGCTGCAATCTTTTCCAAATTAGAGAGCCACTTAAGTCTCTTTTTTTTATGACACCAAAACCTAGATTTCACAGTAAGCACGGTAACTTGTCCACCATGATTTCAAAAGCGCTTTACGTCCTCGGTGAACTTTACCTGGCAGGGGTCTTCCCAGCGCTCCCAAAGATTTGGGGTCCAGGTGGCGACTGTACAGGCCGTCTCTGGCAACTTGACCCTGTTGGCTAGCAGAGAAAGGCAAGGGCGACCATGGGGGATCGGTGGGGGGAAAAAACCAAAACAAAAAGACAGAACAGGACAAAAAAAGGGGGAAGGAAACGCACAGGGAGATGACAATGCCAGTCAAAGGTAAAAAAGAGGGGAGACAACAAAAACGACAACCAAAGAAAGGCACTTTTGCAGCAAACACTTCTTTCTTGCAAGTCACGCGCGTGGGATCGAGAGCCAAAGCGCAGACGATTCAAACACTGGATTTCCGTTTTGTGGATTAGGACGTTTAATACGTTCAAAGGGGGAGGGGGCAACGTCAGAGCCATCGTGTTTCTTTCTGATGACCTGACGAACAAGAGAAAAAAAAGGGGGGGAGGGGCTTGCCTTCACGGCACATGCTTCATTTTCAATTAAACTCAAGCAGTCTTTCCAAATGGCGGCGGGCGGGGGCAAGTCAATGGAAACCCATCTGAGCTCGACGAAGAGAACTATTGCATGAAAAGCGTAGGACGGACATTGGGGAAGGATGAGCAAATGAATTTCAAAAGCAAAAGGGCGTGGAGAGTCGTGGGTGAACAAAGGAGGGTGGAAAAGAGACAGAGAGAAAGCTTTTAGAAGCTGGAATTGAGACGGACGCTGACACCCGGTTCTTGGCAACGCCGTGAAAGATGAAGGAGGCAAAGTACCGAGTCGCCCTGCTGGCAAGTGACCGCGACAGTGCTAGTCGTTCCCGGACCCCATCGCGAGCCCCACCCAATCTGCTGCCAAAAGACGAGGACGCACAAGCGACCAATGTCTGTGCGCTTACCTGGGGCGTCTTTCCCGGGATGTTGAGACGAGAGGGAAGTTTGGGCTCTGGTCCCCGGGTGCAGACGTGACGGTCCTGGTGGGCGATGACCCCACACTGAGGGAGCGCTGGGGAGATTGGGGCGCGGCAAACGGCCAGGGGAGACTCCGGCGCTCCTGACGCACCGCTGTTGAGCAAATTGATCATTGGATTGAGGCTCCAACGCTCACCACCTCCAAACGACCGGCACCGAGAGCATGACAAATACACTCGTCCGTCACGGGAACGGCGCCCGTCGCAAAAAAGAGAGCATTTTGTTGCCAGGTAGTACCTTCTCTCTCCGCTATGGAGTAGGGTTTGATCTCGCCGTCGGGCTTTCTCGTGGCAATCGATCTCGGTTGGGCCACTGTGGAGGAGAAGGCATTGAGAACCTGCAGTATTGACTTCTTGACTTCAGCGAAGCTCGTGGGACAACAGAATTCCAACTTTTTTAAGAAAGAGCGTGATCTGACAAAAAACAACGCATCGCTATACAGGTGGCTACTATATACATATTAGATACCGTACGCATTGGGGGAGCCAAGTCACAATTATGCCACTGGGCGTGGGTGTGTCGAGAGGACAAAAGGGCCAGTTTCAAAAGGCCAGTTTTCGTCAGAATGTTCAAAAGCACGCCAAAAGAAACCTTTTGGAACGCTCCAATTCACATCAAATGTACCTGATTTGTTCTGGAAGAAGCCATCGAACACCACAAAGTTATTGACCTGGGAGCAACAAAAAAAAAAGACAAAATGACTCAAAGTGCCAAATGATAGCGTTAGACAAGACCTCGCACAAAATGTCTTCTCTGATTCACCAAGCAAAAAATATATACCGTATATACATATATATTTTTTTTTATCTTAAAAAGTCCTTCATGCCTTTCTCACATCTCGTCTGGAGGACTGTAACACACTTTTGAGCACGGTTTTCCAATCCGGAAATGGCCTGGCTCCACCCGAGCTCTCAGAGCTCCCTGCCTCGCTCCTGCGGGCCAGACCGCCTCGTGAGAGGTAGCGCGAACAAAGCGGAGGCTTCCCTTTGCGGTGACACTCGTGACTTTTTTTTTTTTCACTCTCGCAACTAAGCTTGGCTTTGCCCCAACATCCGAAGCTTGTCTCTCAGTCCTGCGACTTTTTGACAGGACAGGGCTTGGGCGCATTTCAGTCAGTGCGCAAAAGGACCAAAAGGCAAGTTTCTCAGCAAGGAACGGCAGGGTTGGTTAAAAAAATAAAATAAAAATTTGCGAAGAGGTGAATTTGCGAGTCGTGATCATCGATAGACACGAGGAAGTCAACGAAACGTTACCTGGGGAACACTTTGCGTCAGGTGGTAATGCTTGGCCAGGAAAGACAACAATTTGGGCGAAGGCCTGTCATACGCCATCAGCGCTGGCTCCATCTTCTTGTGCTTGGAACAAAAGGAGAAACGCCACTTATATTAAGACAAAACTTCATCTGGAGTTTCCATCCCCGATACACACAACTACTACGAGTGACTTCTGTCCACTCGTCATTTTTTTTTTCTTAATCGATGAAACAAAGCTCGACTTGTCATGACAGGGCACTGTTACAGGAATACCAGGTAGAGCGGGCTACAAAATCATGGCGCCCGACTTCAAACGTACGGCAAGGAGCGTTTTCAGCATTCCCCCCCAAAAAATCTGACAATCGGTGATCCGTGACAGATGCGTACAAGAGCGGTTTTCCCGTTTCAGTCTGATTGTAATAAATGCAATGGTGACACGATGACAAAGTTGTTTGTAAGTTGGGTTACGTGACCCAGTTTGTCTTTGCGTGCCAACGGCAGACGACGGGGATTTCCCAACCCGCAGTACGAGAGCGTCACCTGCAACATAAAATGAAACAGCTCCAGTCCGTTTCCGTGTCTCTGCAAATTCTCAGCGATGAAGAAATCCAAAACACAGAGTGGCTCCGCCTCTACGTGCAAACCTTGCGGATCCTATGAAGACAACACATCGGGTGGAGTTAGAGCCCCCCCCCCCAAAAAAATTCCATCTTCGCGTTCATGTCAAGCGATGAAGACATATCAAGAGACTCACAAGCAGAAATAACTTCTTGTGGCCAACCTTGAGAAATCCCACAATTGCGCCACGGCCTCTGTCAGTAGGAAAGACGGGGGTTAGGGGCGGCGCAAGGGTGCGCTGTCATCTGCCGCCGCTTCATTCTCGCTACTCCAGAGTAGGAGTGAAGCGCTCCCTCTTACGAGTGCCGGTCGAGAGAGGCGAGCGGCGGCATTCTGGACCGGCTGGAGACACTTTGCGGATGATTGGCTGACTCCACTGTGCTCCGAATAACGATAGAATGTGAGGGAAGTTGCTGGCATTGCCTCAGTGTGAATGTGCACTACCAAAACGCTGATAGCTTGCTTCGGCGAGTTCCGTCTGCGAGGCAGAGCGTACTAAGGCATCGTTTCCGTGACACTTCTGCTTGGCCAATTGACTTGGGAATGCCACACAGGCGCATGCGGTGACGAGATGGAGCCCAGAGACAAACGGCTCCAAACATATGTGCAAAGTAGCGGCGATGAGCATCACGATATACCCTTGGCTTTCTCCATCCTTCATCAGGTAGAGTTGATGATGCTGAGACTGCATCTTGGTAGCGCTCGTGACGGGCGTGGTTAGCTTTTGGGCCTGTGGGCAGAGCGCACATATTCGTTGTTCGTAGCCTGACTGGAAAATGGTTTTCGGACACAAAAATCTATTGCGGAATGACATATCATATCTTACTTCAGCTTTGTTCAATTCAAATTATTTAGACTTTGACTGATATGGCAAAAAAGGGCAATAATTCGGAGGCAAGCAAACATACAAAAATATCAAGAGAAATTCTTGTCTACGATCTTTGATAAAATAATCTAGTCGGATGAGAGGGAGAATATTCTATTGAAAATGTCTATTTCTCAATCTCAATTCTGAGGCAAACAGAAACAAAAAGAAGTTGACATAAATACTTGTCAATGGTCCTTGGAAAAATCACACGTTTTCCTCATCGATTATGTGGCCAACTATCTATACGTTGTGTCACTGTATACATACGACAAGGCCCTCCTCGACCTGATGATGCTGATGATGATACTCACCTTTGCTGAGGCTCTCCCCAGTTCATCAATCACAGTGGCTATATGGGATTGAAGTTCTGGCCTACAAAGAACACACAAGACAAGAGGGCCTATCATGCTACAGTACGTATCAATACCTGCACCTGGAGGCAACAGCCATCCTGGTTAATCTTCAAAATATTCTATTTTGATTCCATCTGGAAAGGATACATTTACTTCATGTGGAAGTACAGACAAATATCTACTTCTTAATTAAGACATTATCTATGCAATGGTTTCATCTCCGTACGCGAAAGCCACCGCTTAACGGGTGGTTTGCTTGAAACAGAAAGGAGATTCAAATGGTCTGTTTTCATTGCAACCATGATCAAGAACCACTTTACCTTCTCGGAGACATACGCCCCGCAACAAGGGTCTTGTCCAAAATGGAGAACCTCTCAGGAAACAAGTGGTTGATATTGAAAGGAAACTCCATAACGTTTCCCTTGCTTCTCTGGATGAGGTAGGTACAGTACAACACAAGCAATCCAAGCAACAGTGCACTAGCAGGTGCCACCCTTGTTAGCTAGCTAACCGGGCTACCGGCAACCCAAGCAGATGCTTCGCTGGCAAAAAAACAAAGACAACAAAAACTAAAGCCTCTGAAAAAACTGAGCCTCCTGCCTTCAGAAAAGTACGTTCTCTGCAATGGCAAAGGAAAGTCACAGACAACTGTCTCTGCACGGCAAAAGACGTTTATTTTTTAGCATGGCAAGCTGCCTCCATTTGTTATTGGGGCTGATTCGCTTGGATAATAGCATCTACCGTAATTCTCACAAAGCCAAAAGGCGCATGTTTTCGCCTCGTGACGCCATACACCAATGGTGGAATCCCAAATAATGAAAGTTTTTTAACTCAAAATTTCTTTCGCTTGGTTTCTTTTTATATTACGGTAATGACGTCGACAAAACTCTAAACTTGCTCGATAGCTCACGTTTTAGCCAAGTAACGACAACAGAAATGACGGCACAATCGACTTTCCTTCATTGAAGACAAATTGTCAACCTTTTCCCGTACGCACAAAATCCCGCCAATTGAGAGGTAGCCTGTGTGCGCCTTACAATTTTGATCTCATTCTGTTTTTTCCCCTTTCTGTGGAGACCTGAACCTACAACACCCAGTGTGTACAAGGAATAATTGACGACGCCATTTAATTCATTTTTCTTTCAGCACGCGCCAGGAACGAACCTTCACTTCGTCGCATCCTTGTGACGTCACTACAAACGAGTGATAAAGAGACCCGAATACACGAACCACTCTTAAGCCTACATAGAATTTTACCCCAGTGCTGCAAATCGATGATAAAATCACGGTGGGCATAGAAAGTCGACACACCCCTGTTCAAATGCCGAGTTTTAAGCGTCAACGTTTTTAGATTCTGGAAACTGAATCCACATTCAAAAGTCATTCATACTGCAGGCTGTCAGCGTTATTAATAAACAATTAAAGGGAGGCAGACAAGCGGCAGGACATGAGGGTAGTTTGGGTGTGCATATGCCTGTAATGTATTGTCCAATGTAGATAGAATATATGTTGTCTTGTAGCGTCTGTATTGTCCAACGTTTGTAGCGGCACAGGGGGGGGGGCTGTCCATCGAGACAAGTTTCTCGTACGGGAGACCAAATAAAAGTACATTTCAAATCGTGAAAAAAACTAACAGAACAGTGAATGTACATACATGTGTACCACCCCAAACCAGCAGGGGTCAGACTTGCGCCATCGTATCTTTCCGACGCCCGTAAAATACAAGAAAAATAAACAAGGGGGTAGTCGTCGCCACTAGCCAGCCAATCCTTGGTAGTGGAGACGTTCATCAAATTTTCTGCATATTTTTTCCGTTTCTTTGCCAAAACGTCGTACGCAATGAGGTAAAAAATCGAATTGCTTTGAAACGTAGTCTTGTGTGGATGTACAGCGGCCATGTGAATTTGTTTCGTAATCTGTTGGCTTCACGGTAGTGCGGTCGTTAGCCTAGCCTAAAACTAGCCAACGATGCTCACAAGGGATAATTCTCATCATCATTATTATTGCTGTTGTTGTTCAAAAGTATGATATGTTATCGGTCCGATTTAGCTCGGGCGGCTCACTGCATCGGTTTCTGTTTGACCTCATTGAATCCAATTTGTGGTAAATGAAGAACGTCCCAATATGTGAGCACCTGTATTCCCTTAGCGACGGTAGTAGCTCGCTGCTTGAATGAATGACTGAATGAATGAACGGGAGCAAGCAAGCCCGTCCTCAGCGTTGGCAATCGTTTTCCGACGCGTTGGTGTATTTGTGCTCAGAGGGGACCGCGGCAGGGGTCGAGGAGGCCGCTTTGGGTCCCGCGGAGGACTCGCCCAGGGGTGAGTTGAGCTATGCAAATCACGCTTGCACCGTCTTCGCCGCGGGGAGCAGTCACAGGCCCATTCTTCCATGTTTCTGATCGAAACACACTTTGAAGCACAGACCTCCGTTTACAACCTGAATTATACTTCAGTGCTACGCGGAATTGTTGAAGTTACTGCGGTGACTACTGAAAGCCCAGATCGCAAACGCGCTGCCTGCCGCTGCGTTCACGACTACATTAAAATAATTCTACATTGGCTGCTCCGAATGCATTTGATCCGGTCTGTGATTTCCCTCTGCCTTTACCGTAATAAATGACTGTGGACTCTTCATTCCTGTTTAGGTACCGTCCATTTGTTCCACACATACCATTTGATTTTTACGTGGTGAGTAAAATCATGAGTACGGCATCAATTTTGTGTACAGGAGCAATTGGAGTAGTTCATGTTGCCAATTTGTTAGTCGGGGCTTTGTCAGAACAGCGAATTGAGAGCTCCCCCCGAGCTACCATGCCACCTGAACGTTCACCCCGAAGCGACAGGACAAGTGTCCGCTTCTGATTGAGTGCCCGCAGCATAGCCGGCTGGTTCTGTAAATTCCGGTCCGTGTCGTTGACATGACGAGACAAATGGTTATTCTCCTCAGTGTGAGATGGCCTTCCCCAGAGTGAAGCCCGCGCCCGATGAGAGTGCGTTCAGCGAGTGTCTGCTGAAGAGAAATCAAGACCTGAGCCCGACATCGACGGAACAGGTTTGGGAAATTGCGACGTTCGCTGTGATGCAATGGAAGGCCGTGCAAACTTTTGCCCGAGCATGCTGGTAGCCTTGTTCTCATTGTCTGGATCTGAATTGACAGTCCTCCATCTTGTCCCTGGTCACCAAGATCAACAACGTCATCGATAACCTGATTGTTGCCCCTGGGAACTTTGAAGTGGTGAGTCAAGACATGAGCTGTCGCTGTGATAAATCCGTCTGGCTCATACGTAGTGCTCCCAGGTGGCGTGAAAAGAAATTTCTATGCAGGTCCACCCACGGCATTGTCTTAGCACTACTTTTTATAATAATAATAATACATTTTATTTATAAGCTGTGCTGCCTGCTGACATTTTGGGGGATTATGTCACAACATTTTGGGGAGTTGGGCTATATAGGCCAAGGTAGAACCTGTTTGCTCGGGATCTGCGTCCCGATACATTGGTCAGCGTATTCGGACGCTTGGCACCCATTTATTTTTTTGGATGGGGGGGTTACTTGGCCGCCTTCATTCACAGAAAAAAACAGCAATTGACTTTCTGCAGAATCAAAATTGCACTACTGCATATGTTTTTTTTGGGGGGGGGGGCGGTGTCGGCAGCAAATCGAGGAGGTGCGTCAGGTGGGCTCTTACAAGAAGGGGACCATGACAACCGGCCACAACGTCGCGGACCTCGTCGTGATCCTCAAGATTCTCCCGACATGTGAGTGTGTGCCTGTCCCTGCGCCTGGATCCCCTTGCGCTCGGCCAAAGATGGCGGGCGTAAAGAACTGTTGTCGAAACTGAATTTTGCGGAGAAAATAAGACTTTTGCTCCGACGGTGGTCGTTATCATTCTGTGCTTTTGTATTTTTAGTGGAGGCTGTCGCAGCCCTGGGCAACAAAGTCGTGGATACTCTTCGCACGCAGGACCCGACCGAAGGTACCGCCGAGAGCCTCCAAACATACCATTGAAAAAAAAGAACATTTTAGTGAGAGCGCGTGTGTGCGCCAGTGCTGTCCATGCTGACCAACGAGACGGGCTTTGAGATCAGCTCGGCGGACGCCACGGTCAAGATCCTCATCACCACCGTCCCTCCCAACCTGCGCAAACTGGACCCAGAGTTACACCGTACAAGCCACACGGACGCAAAACACTAGTCGCAGGTCGCCTCCGTGTTAACGACTCGTGTGTCTTTTTGTAGTGGACATCAAGGTGTTGCAGAGCGCCCTCGCGGCCATCCGCCACGCCCGCTGGTTTGAGGAAAACGCTTCTCAATCCACGTGAGGGGGGCAAGGGGGGACTTCTTTCTTTGTCACGAGGCTCGCCAGTTCGCAAGCCACTCCAATGTGATGTCATGTCCTGATCTTCAGGGTCAAAGTGCTGATCCGCCTCCTGAAGGACCTCAGGCTGCGCTTCCCCGGCTTTGAGCCTCTCACGCCTTGGATTTTGGACTTGCTGGTAAGTTCTCAAAGAACCTATTTGGAGTGTTGAGTTTTTTCGTTTCCTTTGACGTTCATTGCCCATTTGGATCCAAATGGCACTATTTCAATGAAAACCTGCCCTGATCTTTTTGCCCCTCCCCCGGCCGGGTCAACTCTCCGATGTTCCAGGGTCACTCAGCGGTGATGAACAATCCATCCAGGCAGCCACTGTCTCTAAATGTGGCCTACAGGTCAGTTGCCTTGGCACACGCACTGTCGTGTCACATTGTTGTTGAACGTTTTGTTTGTTTGTTTGGAAGGCGCTGCCTGCAGATGTTGGCCGCCGGGCTCTTCCTGCCCGGCTCGGTGGGCATCACTGACCCCTGTGAGAGCGGAAACTTCCGAGTGCACACGGTCATGACTCTGGAGCAGCAGGTAGGTCGTTTTTTTTTTTTTCCCCTCAAGCGAGCAACACCATTGGTCTTCTTCATGCGCTTCTGGCTTTTGCGCAGGACGCCGTGTGCTTCACCGCTCAGACGCTGGTGAGGGTCCTGTCACACGGGGGCTTCAGGAAGATCCTGGGCCTGGACGGGGACGCCAGCTGTAAATGAACCCATCCGGACGTGCCGCCGTTGCTGCCGATAACCGCACGTGTTCATGACACGACTGATCATTCTGTTAGATCTGGCCACGCAGATGTCCGTTTGGGACGGTGTCATCGTGACCCCTTCAGAAAAGGCCTATGAGAAGCCCCCAGAGAAGAAGGAGGAGGAAGAGGAAACTCTCGAGGAGGGAGGGGACGCAGAGGATGACAGCATGGAAACGCAGGATTGACAAGACGTTGGGCTTGCTCTCTTATTCAATCACACGCAGTGTAGAATTGGCATCTTGATTTCTAACACTCGTACGCACCTCTTTCCACAGGGAGCCTCGCTGGACAGGAGCACCGGCACGAATCCACGGTCCCAAAGGGGGGGGGGGGTCCGCTGCAGTAGTTGTGATGTTTTTTTTCTTCATGTTTTTATTTGATGCTGTTATTCTGAATTACAGTCTTTTTTCCATTGTCTCTTGGGTTTTGTCATGAGGAGGCATACATACCCCAGGACTTGATCTGACATTTTTTGTATATATATTTACATACAAAATTATATTTATTTCATACACCAATGTTGGAATCCCAAATCATGAAAGTTTTTTAACTCAAAATTTATTTCGCTTGGTTTCTTTTTATATTACGGTAATGACGTCAACAAAACTCTAAACTTGCTCGATAACCTCACGTTTTAGCCAAGTAACAACGACAACAGAAATGACGGCACAATCGACTTTCCTTCATTGAAGACAAATTGTCAACCTTTTCCCATAACGCACAAAATCCCGCCAATTGAGAGGTAGCCTGTGTGCGCCTTACAATTTTGATCTCATTCTGTTTTTTCCCCTTTCTGTGGAGACCTGAACCTACAACACCCAGTGTGTACAAGGAATAATAGACGACGCCGTTTAATTCATTTTTCTTTCAGCACGCGCCAGGAACGAACCTTCACTTCGTCGCATCCTTGTGACGTCACCACAAACGAGTGATAAAGAGACCCGAATACATGAACCACTCTTACGCCTACATAGAATTTTACCCCACTGCTGCGAATCGATGATAAAATCACGGCGGGCATAAAAAGTCGACTTTTTTTAATTCTGGAAACTGAATCCACATTCAAAAGTCATTCATACTGCAGGCTGTCAGCGTTATTAATAAACAATTAGAGGGAGGCAGACAATCGGCAAGACATGAGAGTAGTTTGGGTGTGCATATGCCTGTAATGTATTGTCCAATGTAGATAGAATATATATTGTCTTGTAGTGTCTGTATTGTCCAACGTTTGTAGCGGCACAGGGGGCCTGTCCTCCGAGACAAGTTTCTCGTACGGGAGACCAAATAAAAGTAAAATTCAAATCGTAAAAAAAACTAACATAACAGTGAGTGTACATACATGTGTACCACCCCAAACCAGGAGGTGTCAGACTTGTGCCATCGTATCTTTCCGACGCCTGTAAAATACAAGAAAAATAAACGGGGTAGTCGCCACTAGCCAGCCAATCTTTGGTATAGTGGAGACGTTCATCAAATTTTCTGCATATTTTTTTCCGTTTCTTTGCCAAAACGTCGTACGCAATGAGGTAAAAAATCGAATTGCTTTGAAACGTAGTCTTGTGTGGATGTACAGCGGCCATGTGAATTTGTTTCGTAATCTGTTGGCTTCACGGTAGTGCGGTCGTTAGCCTAGCCTAAAACTAGCCAACGATGCTCACAAGGGATAATTCTCATCATCATTATTATTGCTGTTGTTGTTCAAAAGTATGATATGTTATCGGTCCGATTTAGCTCGGGCGGCTCACTGCATCGGTTTCTGTTTGACCTCATTGAATCCAATTTGTGGTAAATGAAGAACGTCCCAATATGTGAGCACCTGTATTCCCTTAGCGACGGTAGTAGCTTGAATGAATGAATGACTGAATGAATGAACGGGAGCAAGCAAGCCCGTCCTCAGCGTTGGCAATCGTTTTCCGACGCGTTGGTGTATTTGTGCTCAGAGGGGACCGCGGCAGGGGTCGAGGAGGCCGCTTTGGGTCCCGCGGAGGACTCGTCCAGCGGTGAGTTGAGCTATGCAAATCACCGTCTTCGTCGCAGGGAACAGTCAAAGGCCCATTCTTCCATGTTTCTGATCGAAACACTCTTTGAAGCACAGACCTCCGTTTACAACCTGAATTATACTTCAGTGCTACGCGGAATTGTTGATGACGTTACTGCGGTGACTAATGAAAGCCCAGATCGCAAACGCGCTGGTTCACGACTACATTATAATAATTCTACATTGGCTGCTCCGAATGCATTTGATCCGGTCTGTGGTTTCCCTCTGCCTTTACCGTAATAAATGACTGTGGACTCTTCATTCCTGTTTAGGTACCATCCATTTGTTCCACATATACCATTTGATTTTTATGTGGTGAGTAAAATCATGAGTACGGCATCAATGTTATGTACAGGAGCAATTGGAGTAGTTCATGTTGCCAATTTGTTAGTCGGGGCTTTGTCAGAACAGCAAATTGAGAGCTCCCCCCCGAGCTACCATGCCACCTGAACGTTCACCCCGAAGTGACAGGACAAGTGTCCGCTTCTGATTGAGTGCCCGCAGCATCGCCGTTGACATGACGAGAAAACTGGTTATTCTCCTCAGTGTGAGATGGCCTTCCCCAGAGTGAAGCCCGCGCCCGATGAGAGTGCGTTCAGCGAGTGTCTGCTGAAGAGAAATCAAGACCTGAGCCCGACATCGACGGAACAGGTTTGGGAAATTGCGACGTTCGCTATGATGCAATTGAATGCCGCGCAAACTTTTGCCCGAGCATGATGGTAGCCTTGTTCTCATTGTCTGGATCTGAATTGACAGTCCTCCATCTTGTCCCTGGTCACCAAGATCAACAACGTCATCGATAATCTGATTGTTGCCCCTGGGAACTTTGAAGTGGTGAGTCAAGACATGAGCTGTCGCTGTGATAAATCCGTCTGGCTCATACGTAGTGCTCCCAGGTGGCGTGAAAAGAAATTTCTATGCAGGTCCACCCACGGCATTGTCTTAGCACTACTTTTTATAATAATAATAATACATTTTATTTATAAGCTGTGCTGCCTGCTGACATTTTGGGGGATTATGTCACAACATTTTGGGGAGTTGGGCTATATAGGCCAAGGTAGAACCTGTTCGCTCGGGATCTGCGTCCCGATACATTGGTCAGCGTATTCGGACACTTGGCACCCATTTATTTTTTTGGATGGGCCGCCTTCATTCACAAAAAAAACAGCAATTGACTTTCTGCAGAATCAAAATGGCACTACTGCATATGTTTTTTGGGGTGTGGGGGTGTCGGCAGCAAATCGAGGAGGTGCGTCAGGTGGGCTCTTACAAGAAGGGGACCATGATAACCGGCCACAACGTTGCGGACCTCGTCGTGATCCTCAAGATTCTCCCGACATGTGAGTGTCCCTGCGCCTGGATCCCCTTGCGCTCGACCAAAGATGGCGGGCGTAAAGAACTGTTGTCGAAACTGAATTGTGCAGAGAAAATAAGACCCTCCTTTTGCTCCGACGCTGGTCATTATCATTCTGTGCTTTTGTATTTTTAGTGGAGGCTGTCGCAGCCCTGGGCAACAAAGTCGTGGATACTCTTCGCACGCAGGACTCGACCGAAGGTACCGCCGAGAGCCTCCAAACATACCATTGAAAAAAAAACATTTTAGTGAGAGCGCGCGTGTGTGCGCCAGTGCTGTCCATGCTGACCAACGAGACGGGCTTTGAGATCAGCTCGGCGGACGCCACTGTCAAGATCCTCATCACCACCGTCCCTCCCAACCTGCGCAAACTGGACCCAGAGTTACACCGTACAAGCCACACGGACGCAAAACACTAGTCGCAGGTCGCCTCCGTGTTAACGACTCGTGTGTCTTTTTGTAGTGGACATCAAGGTGTTGCAGAGCGCCCTCGCGGCCATCCGCCACGCCCGCTGGTTTGAGGAAAACGCTTCTCAATCCACGTGAGGGGGGAAAGGGGGGACTTCTTTCTTTGTCACGAGGCTCGCCAGTTCGCAAGCCACTCCAATGTGATGTCATGTCCTGATCTTCAGGGTCAAAGTGCTGATCCGCCTCCTGAAGGACCTCAGGCTGCGCTTCCCTGGCTTTGAGCCTCTCACGCCTTGGATTTTGGACTTGCTGGTAAGTTCTCAAAGAACCTATTTGGAGTGTTTAGTTTTTGCGTTGCCTTTGACGTTCATTGCCCATTTGGATCCAAATGGCACTATTTCAATGAAAACCTGCCCTGATCTTTTTGCCCCTCCCCCGGCCGGGTCAACTCTCCGATGTTCCAGGGTCACTCAGCGGTGATGAACAATCCATCCAGGCAGCCACTGTCTCTAAATGTGGCCTACAGGTCAGTTGCCTTGGCACACGCACTGTCGTGTCACATTGTTGTTGAACGTTTTGTTTGTTTGTTTGGAAGGCGCTGCCTGCAGATGCTGGCCGCCGGGCTCTTCCTGCCCGGCTCGGTGGGCATCACTGACCCCCGTGAGAGCGGAAACTTCCGAGTGCACACGGTCATGACTCTGGAGCAGCAGGTAGGTCATTCCCCCCCACCCCCCCTCAAGCGAGCTCTTCGAGGTCTTCTTCATGCGCTTCTGGCTTTTGCGCAGGACGCCGTGTGCTTCACCGCTCAGACGCTGGTGAGGGTCCTGTCACACGGGGGCTTCAGGAAGATCCTGGGCCTGGACGGGGACGCCAGCTGTAAATGAACCCATCCAGACGTGCCGCCGTTGCTGCCGATAACCGCACGTGTTCATGACACGACTGATCATTCTGTTAGATCTGGCCACGCAGATGTCCGTTTGGGACGGTGTCATCGTGTCCCCTTCAGAAAAGGCCTATGAGAAGCCCCCAGAGAAGAAGGAGGAGGAAGAGGAAACTCTCGAGGAGGGAGGGGACGCAGAGGATGACAGCATGGAAACGCAGGATTGACAAGACGTTGGGCTTGCTCTCTTATTCAATCACACACAGTGTAGAATTGGCATCTTGATTTCTAACACTCGTACGCGCCTCTTTCCACAGGGAGCCTCGCTGGACAGAAGCACCGGCACAAGTCCACGGTCCCAAAGGGGGGGGGGGGGTCCGCTGCAGCAGTTGTGATGTTTTTTTCTTCATGTTTTTATTTGAAACTGTTATTCTGAATTAGTCTTTTTTTCCCATTGTCTCTTGGGTTTTGTCATGATGAGGCATACATACCCCAGGACTTGATCGGACATTTTTTGTATATATATTTGTATTTTCAGGAAAGTCCACTTTATGTGAAAAAAAAACTTCTCCGTCAATCTCAATTTTCATCCACTCATAATTTGCATAACACGATCGGTCGACAAGCAAAATACATGTCCAAAATGGCCACCCGCCGGTAACAAAATAATCCAGTGCCAAAGAAGGATGCACACACAAAGGGAGAGAACATAGCAACAAATGGAGGGCAATTGCGCCAAACCTCCACAATGGAGGCGGGGGCCACTAAATCACGAGGGAAGCATCAAAACGGAGCAGTAGGAATGACTTTAAAATGTCATGTTTCCGGCACGGCGTCGCAACAGCGGCAATATTTCGAGATGGGTTCAGTCAGCTCAGTCCATACAAAAGCCTGGGTGACAAATGCACAACTTACCCAATCAAGTCTGCCAGCAAAAGCAGATCTCCTTCCTCACAGTCGGCGGCTTCACGGCTTCAGTTTCAGCCAAGGGTGGACGATGGCAAGGAGGGCGAGCAAAGACGAGGTCAGCCCACAGGCGCCGACAAAGCCCGCCCCAGTGGGGTAAATGGCCAGGCGGTCCAGCGGGATGAAGATGTCGCACGTGTTCTTCAGCAGATCCAGCAGCAGCGGCGGGTTGTTGTGCATCACCGTCGACAACAGGGAGAGACGCCCGCGAAGCCACGCCGACGGGTCAGGCGGGACGGCCCAAGCGGCGGTGCACGGTGAGGAGTCGCGTGAGGGGGGAGACTTGGCCGCTTCGCGGCGTGCTTCGCGCTCCATCAGGAGGTGCAGGTCGTATACATCTCGCGTCAGGTTGAGGATCAGAGCAAACAGGTAGTACCTACAAAACATACAACCACGCGCACACCGCTTGGTGGAATCGGTTGCTCCGGACGCAGCGGTGACTGCAATGCCGACTCACTTAAAAGATCTCTGGCTCCATTTGCGCTGGTCCACTTTGCACAGGAGGCCCATCTTCCCCGCCCAGAGGACGTTGTCACAGGCAAAGTACATTGCTTTGTTTAGGTGGCCGACGGTGAGGCACAGCCTCAGTATGCTGTCAGAGAGATGGATGGCCCTCTTTGCCGACTCGATGGCCTCCACCGAATTCCCCAGACGCAGCACTGGGACACAAGCACATCTCATTTCAGCATAAATGACACGTTTTGGGAGGCTTGCCGTGAAGCTGCGCTTGAAATTCAAAACAAGCGAGACTCGGTCCACTCTGGAAATCCGTTGGGTAATCGGGTGCCCTCTAGCGGTATGTGAAAGAATCACTGCCCAAGTCATTTTTGTAGTGTAGTACTTTTTTCCATATTAGATTAATTCAGCAATGTCCGGTAAACCCCACCCCCTTTTTTCCTCAATCAACCTGCGATGTTTTACTTACACTTTCTTGTCAGGCTCATGTGTGCTTCCAACTGACTAACAGTTCTGCGAAGTTGCGCCCCTGCTCCGCCTTTGAGCAACGTGTAGCCCAGCAGTGTGCAGGCATATTGAGCAGCCCTGTAAAGCACAGAAGAAATAGTTTTTATAGTGACAGCCAGACTGCGACGCTTTCCGATTATGTCCATGTTCAGGTTACATAAACGGAGGACCGCTACCGTTGTTTATCACTTATTTTATGAAACTTCAACATAGTTTCCATAGAACTGGAAAGTCGCTGACTCGTCGTATTGAGAATTTCTTTAATAAGCATGACGGCGTCGCGAACATATCGGGGTGCAACATTACCGTATGATCCTCTCCTTGGCCTGGCTCTGCGAATTGAACCGAACCCAGGCGTCCATTCTGTCGTATGAAAACAGCCGATCCACTCGCTGATTTGTTGCTAATAAGTTCGAGCGGCCGAGCGTCAGTCACCTTGGTCGCCCTTTTCCCAACAGTGGAGGTCTGGTATTGTTGAAACAATTGCGATCGTGCTTGTAAGAGCTGTAAAATACGAAATCACTTGAAATGAAATTTACACAATCGCTGGCTGTAATCCCTTCACATGCGCCATTTGACATTTGTTTCGGATCCGTTCTTCTTCACGTACCAGGGACTGTTCACAGCATCACGAAGGGCTTAACTGCCCCTTGTGGCAACAAGTAGTAGTCGCCTGGAAGGCAAGGAACGGGCGATGGGAAAGAAACTAATTTGTTCACACCAGTTACTACTTCGTCCACACCAAATCTTACTTGCGCGACGTTTCTCGCCGTGTGCTTCTATCTCATCCCGAGCCCCAAATAAACTTTGTCCGCGCGGTCCACGTCCAACGACGTCGCGTTGCTTCGAATTTTCAAATTTGAAACAAGCTACATTCGATTTTCTTCTTCATGTGAGCCGCCAGATCCGAGGCTACTTGGTCCTTGGTGATTTTGCCAATCCAGTCCTCCATCCCAAACAAGTCAGGCTCGCGATGTCGGTGTCTTGCCGCCACGCACGTGCGAGGGCGAGCTGGGAGCAAAACCTTTTGGCAGAGATGCGTAGTAGTAGACAGTAATTGTATTTCCAATGACAGTGGACCCCCCCCCCCCACACCCACCCACGCGCTTCTCAGTGACCTGAACCAAGACAAGAGCAATGTCTCTCTTTATTAGCAGTCATCGATGAGAACGATGAGAGTCAAGCCACCCAAATCAAAAACGGTGGCGCCTTGAGGTACAAGTGAATCAAGTTGCGCACTTTTTCCAGACACGAGCCGGTGTGCGGCCAATTTTTTTTTTTGGGCTTTGACTTGCGAGCACAGACCTCACAAATCGACTCAAACCCCACCAAGACAACATCCACAACAGTAGTCAGTCGTATATTCGTTGTCCTCTGAGAAGAACGACTAATAACAATGATGATGAGCTGAGCAAAGACAGAAGCAGAGGGAGCGACGCAACGGCCACCGGGTTGATGGGGGGGGGGGCAAAACGGTTGTCGTTCTTTTAAATTCCATTACGGCAATCATTTGGCGCTTCACGAATTCCGGCTTGGGTGCTTCGCCGGTTTCTCCAAAATACTGTATTTGTTAAAAATAAGGAAATTAATCAAACCAATAATCCCAACACAAAAACTGCGAAAGAATTTGCAGGATGCGCGAGAGGGGCCACCAGAGCAGCTGGCGTGACTCAGAGGCTTTACGCATGCCCACTCAAGTGAGGCGCCCGATCCTCAAGAGTCAACGAAGGAAAGCTCCCAGAGTTCAAACAACCTTGAAGGAAACACTCTCTAAGAGAGAGGAAGGCACCGTTGTCCGAAGCACATTTTTGGTCAGACGAGACAAGCGCTCGGGGCTTCTGTCTCTGGTGATGGCGGTCACACGCCAGACATTATCGATCGCCTTAGTACGCTTTCCTCCATCCCGGATTCGGACGTCAGTCAGTGACGCGACGAGCATTTTGGTGGGGGAGAAAAGCACATGGAGGGAGGAAAAAAAAATACGACCGTCTTCATGAGGTATTGCGGCTTTGGTGAGTCCCACCAAACATTTGGTTAAATACAGGCTAGCACTGGTTCATTACGACGAGCGACAACGGCACTTTAAAGCTAAACCTTTTTGGCTTTTTAGTCTTTGGGAATGAAGATCTACACAGATACGTGCGCAGGGTGCACTCGGAGGACCATCGAGCCGCAGTTCGGCTGACGAGCACAACGCGAGTGCGGAGGGGACCAAACGCACTCGCTCCCCCCCCCCCCCCCCCCCCGTCCACGTCGACACTTGACTTTGGCGCGGGGGGGCTCCAGACATCCTTTTCTCGAGGTGATATATTTGCCATTGGAATTCCTTTCTCTGAAAGGAGCTACTTGGCACAAAGCGAAAAGACGCTCCCATCCAACCCGCGCGACGTCTCGGCTTCGGGATTCTCAGTTGGCGGGCCCCGGATCGGCTAGCGGCATGGTGTGCAACACCTCATCCAGAAGCTGCAAAGCGCGGTGAAGGTGGACCTCCACCCAGCACGGCGTGTGCTTGATGCTCTGCCTGGGATAATCGGGCCCCCAGCCCTTAACGAAGCTGAGACGCAGGATGCAGAGCCGCCGCAGGTCATCCACTCCGATGCCCGCTGCCGCGGACAGACCTGCGAGTGAGGAAAACGCGCAAACCTTCCATGTGAGATCCGCCCAATGCAGTTTGGTTCCGGGCAAGCCGAGTGCATACTATCGAATCTTTTGGGCCCGCAAGGTGCGACGGGACTCACCGATCGCGGGTGCGATGCCGCCCACGCTTCCCGCTCCGGGGATATTTCCCGCCACCGCCGCCGCTTGTGCGGTAGCGGCGGCCTGAGCGGTCGCCGCCTGCTGCTGCATTTGTCTGTGGCACTGTCGGAGGTCAAACACCTTAAAACACACACACACAACTTTACATGATGACATTTCAACGATGCAATTTTTTTTCTCCTAAGTTTTGACACCTAAAAGCCAAAAGTGCGGCATGTTTGACGGCTCCGTTCAGACCTTGATGTGGGCTCCAGGGTAAATCTTGTGCACGGCGTCCCCCAGGGCTCGACCCGCCTCCCTGTCGAGGTAGTAGCTCTGGACAAACACGGCGTGATCGCTCAGACAGCGCATCCACACGTCGCCTTCGCCGCGACACTCCAGCTGCACCCCTTTGCCGATGTGTAGCCTGGAACATACAGGAAGGAAGCCAAACGGGGGCGGGGTCACGCCACGTCAAGCCGGAAATCCCTCCCGACAAAAGTTGGCGGCAAAAATGCCAGAACAACCTACCGGGCTCTCTCGCTGGCATCGGTGCGATGGACGTTACTCAGCTGGCCGAGACAGAAGCGGTCACCTCCCGACGGGTCGACGTAACCGTCCACCGTCACGACGGGGCAGCTGGAGGGCACCTTGAACATCTCGCCCACCTGAACGTCCATTTCAAAATAGGAGACGGAGCACCAGAACTCGGGTCCTGCACCAAACCACAACACCGAGCGAAGACGCGGTGAATTAAATCCAAATCCGCTGCATTTCCACAGCACTTGACAACTAACCGCCGCGGGCCGCGCCGAGCAGAAAACCGGTCAAGACGACAACGGAATCGCAACAAAGGGCGAATGTCCTTCGTCACGCTTCTCTGAGCGTTCCAAAGTCAATGCTGGGCAAATCCAGTTTGCTACGACCTGCGGCGCAATCCAAAGACATGCGGTCAAGCTAATGTTAGCGCGGTCAAGCTGATATTAGCGCGGTCATGCTAATGTGACGTCAGCATTTCGCCTGCGCTTTAATTGACTCGCGGCTGCGGCCTCCCCGTCCGGTTTGATCGTGGGGCTTTTGCCGATTTTAAGATTTCATCTCCCTTGAAAACAACAATACTTGTCTCTGACCTGGATGATTTGATACAGAAGGAGGGAAAGAGGTTGAGCCACGATGCGGAGACCCTGGAAAGACAAAAACTAAAGCACAAAACATTCCAAGCGAGAAAACATGATCACTGAGCACTTTTCGCGAGGTACTCGTGTGTGTGACGTTTTGCGGCGGCTCACAATGTGGGTTCGGATGGTGAAGGGGCGTCGGCTGCTGACCGCGCCCGTTTTGCGGGGCTCCCATCGGCGCGTAGGAGGCCGCGCTGCCGCCCGTCCACACCGCTGCAACCACAGAAAAGCACAAAGGGCAACGTTGCTATTTAGCGCTCGGCCATTCGCGACACCCGCACGGGAAGCCGTGCAAGCGAAATATATAGACACACACACACACACACACATTGGAGTGTAGGTCTGAAGTCACGAGGTGTCTGACACGCGTGCCATCAAGACACTCACTGTGGAAGGCCGCCTGACTCGGAGAATGTTTGCTGCCGCTGCTGTATCCATTCTGTCCGTGGGATTGAAGAGGAGGAGGAGGTCGAGGGGATTGTTGGGGGTGCTGAGGCGCAGGTGGCTGAGATGCGGGGTGATTCGCAGGCGGGGAAGTCCCAAGTCGGACCTGCGGAGAAGCGGTCTGAGGGCGGCCATCGAGGCGGCCGCCCTGCGGCGCCAGCCTGGAGCCGCAGTCGGACACTGCAGAGGAGAGTGCGCAACCGCGCCCAATCACCACCGGGACAAGCGCTCAGGACTGGAACCCAAAGTGCGGCTCTTTCATGGGTGGGGGAGGGGGGGCGACGATGACCGCCGTCAGCTTTTTGCTCGTTTTTCCACTGCAACAATGGTTTGCCCACACATTTGGCCTCGAACAAACGTAAGAGCAAGTCGATGATGGAAGAGAGGACAGCCCAGATTGACAGCGCGTCGAGCCCAATGTCGAAAAAATCATCAATTTCGGAGAACGGAATTATTTTCCAAAATGGCCAACGCCGTTCAGCGGTAGCTAGCGCGCATGCAAGCAGAGGAAAACCCATGGCGACGCCACTCCGGAAGCCTGAGCCCCAAAAAGTTATCGGTGCCAGGTCGACCTCCTAAGCACGATTGTGACGTGCTGCCCCAGATCCGAAACGCATTTTTACCAACAGAGCTTGAGACTTTGACAAAAAAAAAAAAAAACACGGATCGATAGCGTATATATATATATATCCGCTCACCTTTGGGTGAGACAGGCAGCTGTGTGTATCTGGTGACGGGCGGGGGTCCGCAGGGCTCAGACAGTTGCGGGGGAGCCAGCGCTTGGCCGTAGTGCTCGGCGGGAGGCAGCTTGAGCGCCGCCCGGTGCTCAGACAGCGGCATGCCGGGCGGGAGATCCATTTGGATACAGTCGTGGATGTACTCTTCTTTGACCAGACCACCGGGGGGCACTGTAGGATGGAACAGAAGGTCAGCCGAGCTTGGGGTGGGGGGCGTTGATCCGTTGGCAAAACTCCTCCCAGATGACGGATGCTATTTTGCCACTCAAAGTTGGATACAAGCCGATCGATCGATCGAGCGATCGCTCAATCGATCGAGCGATCGCTCAATCGATCGATCGCCTAGGGTAGATGAGAAAGTCTCTGCGTAGGCTGCGACGTACTTGCATTGTGAAGACTGAGACCAACTGTGAAAGGGGGCAGAAAAAGCAGAGGTTCAAAACCAGAGCGGCGGCGACTCATTTGGGCCAGCGCCAAAAAGACGCGGCGCCTCGGCGCTCAGATACTTTGCACCTACCGATGCCCGGAGAAACCACCCTCTCGTAATGGTAGGGGTTGACGCACACGTTGTCATACTTCAGATCAAAGGCGTACTGGCAGAACTTGACGTGCTTGAGTTCGTTCTTGTGGAGGTCAGGCCAGCGCCACAGCCGGGCGTAAATCACGTGAGGGAAACCTTTCCTCCCGGCCACCTGAGAAGCAAGGCAAAATCAACACCGCGCTGTACATTTCGTTCAGAAGCGAGGTGGCGGCGGCCGTTAGCTTCCCACGCTTTGTCGCCACAAAGGCCTTTTTCACAGTTCGACTGTACTTGGTCTTAGAAAGTAGCCGACAAATCCAAAAAGGCTCCGTCATCAAACACGAGGACCCAATTTGGCCCGGGAAACCGGCGCCAGGCTTGACATCAGGTTGCCTGACCTGCAGCCGCCCGTCCAGCGTCCTCTGGATGGTGACGCACTTGCTGGGATGGACGCCGTTGGTGGTCACGGCGGTGATGAGCGCGTCCAACTCGTCCTTCTTCTCCTTCAGCTTCTTGACCAGGCTCTCGATGGCCCGCTTGGCAAAGCCCTCGTTCTCCCCGCCCTGCCGATGGCACATGAGGCTGTGGACGATGCTGAGGCAGGCGTCATTGCTACTCGGAGGGTTCGCGGACATAACGCCGCTGCCAACGACACAAAAGGAACGGCTTAGCAGGTTGGGGGGGGGGGGGGGGTAGGAAGCCCGAGAACGACAAGAAACCAGACATTTGCCCACAGATTGCGTGATGTCGGCATGCCGGGCCATACGTTCCCCCCCCTGGCCCCCCACTCCCGATTTTCGACTTCAACTCAGCCCTTTAGGTGGCAAACAATGAGATGGGTGGTGTGCTCAATGTCATTCGGGGGCCAAGTTGCGCGCGCCAGCTGTCACGGTGCCCGGCACCGAAAAACCCAAACAGTGATAGGAAGGACCCCAAACATGTGATCGGCCAACTGCACATTCACGACAGCTCAGAGCACGCCGGGCGACGGAAAGCCTTTTCGACCCTTTTCCCGTGCCGGCCAAAAAAGAAGGCAGCCCAACGGCACGGCGTAATTCCCCTCAAACAAAAACGTCACTAATGGCCAGGGCGAGCGACTCCCTTCGCATGAAAGCGTCCCGAGAAACGCCGAGCCTTCTTTTTCCTTTATCTCGGTGAATACTTGGCTTAGCGGATGCGGGATTCTTCAAGGCCACGTGCCCTTTCATTGTTGCGTGGCGCTGCGCTCGGGTTGCAAAGGTCTGGGCTCAATCAAAAAAAAAAAAAAAAAAACACGAGGCAGCAAATGGAGAAGAAAACCGTCTTCTCTTTGATGTTTGATTGACAGCGGCCCGCCGCCATGCCCCTCGGTCGTTTGAAAATGTTGAATTACAAACGATACGACTTTGGCCGCATTCCACTCGAATGAAAGTCGAAACACCCGACTGAGTTCAAATGGCACAAAGAGCGCGTGTGGCCTTGCTCACCTTGGGTTGAGTTGCTCAGCCAATGAGTGAGCAGAAGGTTCACAGGGATCATGATGGCCCGGTTCTGAATCAGCCCCTGTGCAGAATGTGGATGGAGAGGCATCATGAAAAGACGCAAATGCTATTGGTCTCCCAGATCGATAGAAAGATTCTTTAGCTGCTCATTCATTTCACGACAACCCGAATAAATCACCATTTCTTTGGCAGATGAGCAAACACAGGGGGAAAAAAAAGTTCTGCAACCATCTAAAATCACACACTTGTCAATGAATTCCAAAAGAGTCTCCTTATAGTCCGTCTGATCTTCAAATTTGAGTTCCCTCAGGTCCTCATCCTCCCTCCACCCCCGTGTACCCTCGGCACGTCTCAACACGATGGGGTGCAGAGCTTTCACCCGCTCTGCCCCCAAACTCTGGAACTCACTTGCACCCGACTTCCGTAATATTGAGTCTCGCTTTCTCCTCCACCAAATGAGGAACTTTTACATTTCATTTTACAAGTCATATCGGCGTCGATGCTTATAACGTGCTACCACATGTAACGTGGAAGTGACTATTGTGTTTGGTATTACTGACAACTATCTTTAACGTCAATATACAAGTAAAGCACAGCTGTAACGGCGCCCCACACGTGACAGAGAAATTACCAAAAAAAATCACCTCTGTCCACATTATAAGGTGTGCGTTAAATACTGATTGATGGCCCTTAAATACTGTCCTTGAAACGTTTCCAAAAAATCGGAACTTGTGGCTTACAATTGTGGCTCTCTACTGGACGGGCGTGTAGACAAATCAAGCGCACCTTCTCTAGCATTGGTAATAAGGCAGAAGTAAAGGCAGTGGCTTAAGACGTTGGCCGGGCTTTTTTTTGGGGGGGGGGTGAGCTACGATACAAACGCATACCGAAAAACATGACATTGCCGGCTCATGACGGAATGAAAAAAAAAGTTGAAGGACATTGAGAATTGTAGTTTGGAGCCGAGGGGCTCTCCATTTGCTTACCCAGACGTCCAAGTTGCTCATGGTAGTGTGTGTGTTGTGTGCGTGTGCGCAGGTTACTTCTGTTCGGTCGGATATTGTGGTCAGAATGTATCTAACAAGGCGGCATCTCATTTTTTCTCATGTAATGGTTATCCGTTGCTCGTCGCCCCCCCCCCTCCCCCGAGAACGTCTCTGAAATGCGCTGTTGTGTATGTTCATCCTGCAGGCCCCAAACTCGACGGCTGGAGGACACGGTTGTCCAAATGAATGCGCCAATCAATCATCACGGAAATATCGAGTCACACCGACTGTCAAGTCTTTGCTCAAACGGACGCACGCGTCGACCTCCACCATGAACACAACGTCCAGTTACACCAAGTAGTGTTCAGCGCGGACCACACATGCGCAAAGTTGAAACAGATGAAATGTCGGGAGCACAACATCACCCGGGTACGAACGATTGAGGCAGCGGCGCGGCGTTTGTTCGAGATCAAGACGACCATCGCTCGAGCTCTCCTGACCAACTTCCACTTCCAAAATCGAGGAGATGATGTTCCGCTTGAAATGTCGGCGACAGCTGTTGGAGCGAGCGTTCGCGCCGAATGCAGAATACTTACACATCGGACGGAGAGAGGCGAAGAACTGGAACAGAAAGAGCGCCGGGCTGTCCGACAATTTGCTTCCAGTGGCGTCGACCGGCTCGTCGGAACGTTGACTCGGCTCTCCGCGAGCTGGGTCGGGGCACCGTCTAGCGCAGCGGCGACGCGAGCATGAATTGCACCTCGGTTGCTTTCAAGGTCTCGGGTGCGACGCTTCGCTCGCTCGAGTGTCTCACGCCGGCGCTATCGTCTTATCAGCCTCGCCGTCTCCTCGCGCATCCTGCCCGATCCTCGCGCGCACCGCGCAATAACAATAGAGGGGAGACGTCGTGCGTGTCGGTGTCGCGACGAGCTACAGCCAATGGTGGGCCGGCTCTCATCCGCGCCGCGGCTCTCGGCCAATCGCAGAGCGGGTCTCACCGCGACGCTTGCCAGCCAGGGTCTGTCTGGTTCGTCGAGATTAACAAACCCGTGAGACTGTTTTCTTTAAAGTGGCGCCGCTGAGAATATCCCCCCCCCCCGCGCCCCCACACTCCCCCAACACACACTTGCATGGGCGCGAATTACAACTGTAGCCCAAAGTGGACCACATCTCCACAGTTGGACATGCGTGAAACTTGATTTGCCAACGTTTCCCTCTTGCACAGCGGTTCTTAACCTTCTTAGAGGCACCGAACCCAACCAGTTAATATGCACATTCACCGAACCCTTCATTAGTGAAATAAATAAATTATATATTAGAAATTCAAGACAAAAAAACCCCAGCATTTATTAAAAACATTCATTCATTCATCTTCCGTACCGCTTGATCCTCACTAGGGTCGCGGGGGGTGCTGGAGCCCATCCCAGCCATCTCCGGGCATTAGGCGGTTGCCAGCCAATCGCAGGGCACACATAGACGAACAACCATCCACGCTCACACTCACACCTAGGGACAATTTTAGAGTGTTCAATCAGCCTGCCATGCATATTTTTGGAATGTGGGAGGAAACCGGAGCACCCGGAGAAAACCCACGCCACGGGAGAACATGCAAAACTCCACACAGGGAGGCCGCAGCTGGAATCGAACCCGGTACCTCTGCACTGTGAAGCCGACGTGCTAACCACTGGACTACCGGGCCGCCCTTTATTAAAAACAGAAAAAAGTAAATAACATTTCAAGAAAAAAGTATCTTTTTTTTAATTGTACGACGTACTATCACGACAGTCCCACGTTGACTACTAAGCGAACTAAATGCAAGCGTTTTATTTCAAAACCACTGGTGTGGTGTAGCGCGGTGTGCATGGGGTGTGGGGGGGCGCAAACACTCTGGCACTGTCAAAGAAGGCAGACATCATTCTGGACAAGGGGTTAGGACAAGTGGAAACGTTGCCTCAGGAGAACAAATGAATCAGACAATGCCATGCGCAACAACAACCTACGACCGGAGGGCACGATTCATGTCAATGGAAGAGTTGCCTTCCTCAAGGTCAAAAGTACCCCTGTAGATTGGCCCAACCTCGTTTTGTTGTGCAGAGATCATGGAATGTCAGGGTTTACTGGGAGGGCGAGAGGCCAACACTCCTGAGGCCTCCAACATGGTCTTTCTTCGCGCTGTCTCTTTGGCTACATTATGGTTCAGTCTTCTTAGACGCTCCTGAAGACAGAAACAACACCATGCTTGTGTGTTTTGTTTTTTTTTACTTTTCATGAAAGTGATGAAATCTTGCCCAGCCTAACTGGCAAATCATAGCGGGTACACTTGGTTTTAGGGCAATGACAACAGTAGAGCAGGAATTTAGAAGGAAGACCCATTTTCATAAATTGGTAGTTGGCCAAAGATTGACTTGACCTCACTTGGTGAACTATTTGCACACGAGCAATAAAGAGTAAATCTTGTCAGATATGTCTGCGTTAAGAGACACACAACACTAACCTGAGCATTCTGCAGGATGTTGTTTACGAGCACGACTCTTCGTCTAGCATTAAGAAGTTTCTTTACATATGGGTCCAGATCAAGAGCCACCTTTTGATGTTCGTTTATCCTGCATAATTCTGTACAGAAAGGAAAGACAACCAACACCCGTCCGAAGTCAAATATAGGGAATTGCGCTCCTCGCAGACGTGCTGAGGTGTTTCTCTTGTTATCTGTGGGAATCGCGGGCTTGTCATTCAGCCTGCCCAAAAGAAATCAATTTACCTGAGGCAAGGTTGTCTATGTGCTCCCTAAGTTCAACTTGGCTCTCTCTGTAGATGACATACAAATGGAGAACAATTTCAAAAGGTCAAACGTTGAACTTTCCCGGAGAGCCGCGCCTGAGTGACGAGACCGAAGCTACCAGCGATGTGATGCTAGGTGACGATGAAAACACAGTCGATTCCAAATGCTGATTATGATGCGCATGTATTACCTGACAGAGTGAACGTGCAGGTCCAATTGTTGGACGGCTGGTTTCAAAAGATCGAGCATGCCCTCCGCAATGACATCTTTAGCGGAGGAGTTGTCAACGACGAGCCCGGAAGCCATTTTCTTGGAGGACCGCAACAGAGCGTCGCCGGAAACTGTGCGTCGTGACGTCAGAGAGCGAGCGTCTCCATTTTCTTCCAGCCATCTCGTCGGCTACACGGGCAGCACCATTTTAAGAAGTCGTTTCGTCAGAGTCGCTTCTCAACGTTTGTCTTGTCGCTCCAAAGTGGTTCGAGAGACCATTAGTAGTCGTCGTTCGTTTCTTTTTTTTTCGCGGAGCTTACTTTGGTGGTGAAGTGTTTTTCTTGAACCAAAAGTGGCAATTAACAACACCCCCTCGGCCCGGTGGTGTTGGAACAAGCTAGCTCTTGAAGCTAAGTTTAGCTAGCTGGCTTTTTTTCGACCGATGCAACGTTCATTGTGAGTCAAGGTTTAAATCATTTTACATCGTTGTTTAAACGAGTTCGGTTTGAATGAAGTTAGGCAGCTTGCTTGCTATATAGTAATGTCGTCGAAGATTACCTCATACTCTATTTTGCTCGGTGGAGAATGAGTGTTTCGCTTTATAAAATCAAATCAATGACGGACGAGCAAGGCCTTGGGGGCCGTGTAAGAAAGTGAGCAAACGATAGAGTGACCAAAACTGGTGATGTTGATTTTTTTTCACGAGACTTTTGGGAGCACCACAATCGAATCCACGCACATTTACCAGGTTTTCAGCTACGAGTGAATGATGTATTATTATTGTTTAGGGTTATCAGTGGGCCACCATTCAGTATCCAATTGGTCGCGTTCCCCACCAAGCGACAGAGGTTACTCCTCACCAGTTGAAACCCATTTATTTCACCTTGGAACATTATATGGGATGCATCAAGTGCTTGATTGACTGCACACACACACACACATACATATACAGTATATAAGATATCCTTTATTTGTCCCACAATATGTATATATATATGCATACACACACACACACACGGTTGGGTTTTCGGTTTTGTGCTCACAGTTTGCGGTACTCTTAGAAAAAGCTAACTGTCTTGTCATTAACTGTGAAAGTATATATTGTCAGCATTGTTTGTAGTTACTATGTTTCTTATTTCCAGGAGCCTTCAACAGAAATCAATCAGAATGAGTGCCGCATCCTCTCAAAAAGTGGTCCTGAAGAGCACCACCAAAGTGTCCCTGAACGAGCGGTGAGACGTCATGCGCCCTGTCGGCAGTTTAACACCAGAATCAAGGGCCATCCTTGAGGTTTGAAGGTCCTTGTGCTCTCTGAAGAAGGATACTGTCAGGGACCCGGCCTAAAATGGATACGGTTTTGAAGTATCCTTGCGTGTGCACTGCTCACTTGGCTTTGTTGGACTTGTGAATATTTTTGGGTGCGTAAGCTGAATAAGAGCGCTGCGAGGCACTACAGGAGTTTGGTTGCCCAGCCCGAATGCTATGTGTGAGCAGTGCACAAAGGGAGATGAGGCAATAATACTTACTGGGCCCATGATGGACCAGACCGCTGTCCTGAAAATTCCATGGCACTCCCACTCCCTGTTATGTAACACACCACAGTATACATGAAGTATACGCAATACAGGGGAGTGGAGATATTGCAACCCCACCAAAAAAGAAAAAAAAAGGTTCTCTCATTCTCTCTCAAACCAGCTGAAGTTCAGCACCTTTCGTCTTTCTTCTCTGTTACTCTTTCTCCATACAAGTTCAGGTACTCGGTCCTAGCCTGGACGTGACGCGGCGGCCTACTCTGCCGCGTGCCATCCTTGTCACGGTCCTTGCTGTAAGAGGCCGAGTTGCCAACATAGTCCGTGGCCTCTGCTCCTGCGGCGTGAGCCGGTAAGCTTGAGGCCAGTAAGTGGCAATTGTACTCCCTTTTCTCTTGTCTTTTTTTCTTTTCTTCCGATCTTAAAGTCAATGATTTCTCTCGCTCTCTCCGTCTTGTTCTGCTGTGCTGCTTGTGCTCGGTTTGGAAAAGTAAAAAAGTGTTGCTATTTCCGAGAGAGAGAGAGAAATGAGTGCCAGCAAGTGGAACGTAAATGACTAAAGAGCCACGCCAACAAGCGCGGCCGCATCCATGACTTGAAAAATGACTTGATGTGGAAACCTGCTTCCTCCTCCTCTGTGTCCCCTATCCTCGTCTTTTACTGCCTCTTCTCCCTCCCACCTCCTAAAGCTTCACTAACATGCTGAAGAACAAGCAGCCCACAGCGGTTAGCATTCGAGCCACCATGCAACAGCAGCATATGGCCAGTTCACGCAATCGCCGGCTGGCCCAGCAGATGGAGAATCGCCCCTCGGTGCAAGCTGCTCTGAGTCACAAACAGGTACGCCCCCCGCGCCTCGTTGGACTTTCTCATCGCATGGGCTGTTCATAAACAAACGGGGTTGTCATCGGGCGAGAGGATCGTCTTTTCGCGAATAGTCTACGTGCTATTGCGTAGCAAATGTCACGCGGAAGGTCTTCCCGGTTCACACGGTGGTGAACAATTCTGAGCTACCGATGGAGCGGAAATGCTTGAAGTTGAGAAGTTCAAAGACCGTTCCGATTAAGGGCTGGGGAGTATGACGGTCTGATCTGAATTGAAGCTGACTTTTTCAAAGGTTGTCGTGAATCTCTTCTTTGCAATCACATGCCAATCAGAGGAGAAATATCGCTGGGCCTTGCTTCTTCCCAAAGGTGTTCCAACATTTCATCCAAATCTGGCCACGCCCCTTTTTAAGCGGCTCACAAAGGCATGTTGGCTTTCCCCCAGAGGTCAGAACCTGACATTTCCTCATTCAACCCGGGTCTGAGAATGGAAAACGCATGGTGCATTTTGGGCCAAACGACGAGCCCCAACTTACTGTTTTCATTACCCGACAAGGTCTGCCTGTCCGACCGTCCGTGTGTCTTAAAAAGCCAGTTGTTTCTGCCACCTCCAGGTGTGCCCCACAAAAGTCTGGGGAAGAAGGACAAGAGTGAGAGAGGCGAATGCGGTTACTGCCGATAGCGACCACTGACCTAAGTCGTGAGTCTGTTGGCGAACAAACACGAGTGTTCCAGCTACAGCCTGATGTCATTGGTCACGCGCGATGTGCCAAGACCACAAATGCGGGGTTTGGGCCAGTCCTATGCAAGAGTCCCTCCCCTTTGAAAGTGTTGAAACTCTGTTTGGAATCATTTGTCAGAGCCTGAAGCAACGACTGGGGAAGAGCAACATCCAAGCCAGGTTGGGTCGCCCGGTTGGCTTGGGGATGCGCGGCGGTGCCATCGGTGGCAGAGGAGGCTTGCGCGGGATGACCAGAGGACTTCGCGGAAGGGGCAGAGGAGGAATGATGAGCGGTGCGCTTTCGCTGAGAGGTGCCTAACCACTTTGTCACGCACATTCAAATCTTGTCTCCCCCACCAAACCACCGCTGAATGCAAGTGCCGTTTTTTTTTTGTGTGTTTTTTAACAACGTAGGAAAACGAATGACTCCCGGGTTCCCCGTCCGAGGCCGCGGCTCCGCTGGCCGTATGGCATTTCGTAGAGGTGGGCGCCAGCGGGCGGGAATTCCCGGCCGCGGCGGGCCTATGGGGAGAGGAGCCCCCCGTGGAGGAGTGTCCAGAGGTGCTCTTGCCGCACGCGCCGAGTGAATTCTCTGAAATGTCTATCTGTCCGCTCAACCGTTGCTTTGTGCGCATTGGTGGACAGGGCGCGGCGGGCTCCGCGGGCGCGGCGGTTTTGCCGGCAGACGTGGCCGCGGCAGAGGTGTCGGCCGACCGTCGGTGACCCGCGAGCAACTGGACAACCAGCTGGACGCTTACATGTCAAAGACCAAAGGTCACCTCGATGCGGAACTGGATGCCTACATGGCCCAGGCAAACCCGGAGAGCATGGAGTGACACTTGGGACTCGAGGGACTGCGAGAACTGCACAGCGCCTTTTTCGCACGTGCTGCATAGCGTCTACTCGTTCTCAGAAAATGGGGTGAATCGTTTTGATGAGAGAAACGACAGTCCAGAGCAGGGCGCTTTGGACGAGCAGAAAATTCGTCACACTGAATGTGCTGTCATCCACAAGTCATTTCTATAATTGTTGCCGATGAAGCCCATTTGAATTCTCCATCACAGTATGAAATGACTTTTCGAAATCTGCAAGAGTTCGGTTGTTTTATTTTTACTGTACCATGTCCTTTCATACCCTGTTCAGATTCTCTCGTCACCCACTTTGTTAAGATGTTTGAGTCGCCTTCTGACTTTGTTTCTGCCAATTGCAAATGTTATGTTTCTGTACAGCCAGAATTTGGTCTTCTCAGGCATTTCGGCACTGGTTCATAATGTCAAAAGAATGTGTAAACAAAGCCTCCCTTCCTTCCCAGCCAATGCCGTGTGTGTTTTCTGTGTTTGAGACCTTTTTGCCTTTAAGCATCCTGACCCAACAGCCATCATCTATGAATTTCCAGCTGAATTGCAAGAGACTGCCAATTTAACAGTCGGGCAATCTAAGTAGTGAAAACAAGGCAAGACTTGGAATTATTTTGCAAGTGTCTCGATGCTCTGGTGTACTCACGATACGCTCTAAAATCGGTTGCTTGGTGCTCTCTGAATTGAACATATTCGTGAAAGGTTTGGTGGCTGTTCAATAATGCACCGGGTGCTGCAAAATTAACCAAGTTTTTAAACTTGAGAGGAACCTCAACGCATAACGTGCACTCGAATGCTCGTCTACGGTGCGTTGGAGCAATAGAAACAACTGAGCGGTAACAAAATAAATAAGATATCCTTTATTTGTCCCGCAATGGGGACCTAATCTTCGGCTCTTGCACTTGGTTAGGCAAAGAGAATTTTGAGCAGCTGCGATTGGCAGCAAAGGGCTTGGCGAAAGCCTTAACAATAAACGAGACGCCTTTGTGACATTTACTCTTTATCAAGTAAAGAGACGACAGTATGGATTAAGCTCGAGTAACCGGCACACAGCCTGTGTCAACTTTTATGTAACGTCAAATCAAAACACTGGAAGAAGAACAATGTGCCCTCTTTTCGCAATCTCCAGACACAATAGGAACAACCGGCCAATCGGGTATTTATCGTAAAGTGCTTGCAATTGTCGCAACGCACATATAAAGAGTTTTGCAGCATCGTCGCTCGCTCCTTTCGACGCCCAGGTCGCGACCGAGCAGGTTCCTCAGCATGAGGTACTCGCACTCACTTGAGTCATTTGTATTATGATGATGGCGATTTTCACACGTTGAATACTTGAGTACTGTATTTTTATCCGATGCGTTTGTTTCTTTTAATTACCGCGCGTTGTACGACAACGATGTTCGATTCCAGGCCGGTAGACTTAAGGGGTTTCTCGAACGCTGTTGATCTTGAGTAGATGTATTTTGAAACGAACATCTGACGTCTTGTCACCTTAAAGCAATGTGTTTTTTGTTTTGTTTTTTTTTGGGGGGGGGGTGCGTCTGCCGAAATAGCAGAGCGAAACGGTCTCTTTGGCCACGTGATTCTTTGCATGCAAGCTAACCGAATGACCGAGACGATGGATTTTGGAATACTGTAATGAACATGACCGGATTGAATGGTTTAAGTAGACTCGCGTTGCTTTCCCAACGCAACGGCTCAACTAGTCACTACCGATGTTTAAAGCGAGCACCTTTTAAAATGTATAATTAGCGTTAGTCTCGGGTCAGCTCCGCTGCCGCGTGCTGTTCAAAGTTTGGGGGGGTTGGCCTTCTTGAGCGGCCTCTTCCCGTGACAGCCGTGGCCACAGCACTTCAGGTTTTGCTTTCACCGCCGCACTATTGGTTGCTGCACGGTGTCAATGAGGCTTGAGACATGACTCGTCTGTCATTTGCCTGCCGATTTGTCACCTGATGCTAAAGTTATTCCTCGACGTTTTGTGTGAAAACTCTTTCCTGAACGGGCTCTCACTGTGAATCCCAACCTGAATGTGGCATTTCCTTGCAGGGTGGGGTGACGTAGCTTTCGCGGCTGGCTCGAGAGTCAGGAGACTGAAATGCGAGGTTGGTACTGCTCAATGTCTTTTCTCTAGTGTACCCTGTTAGTTGACTGTATACATTAAAGCGCATGAGCTTTTTGGCACAGCAAGCGCTTTGGTCCTGTGCGGTGGGCCACGGAGCTGTTGCGGTGCAAAGACCAACTAATTCTCTCGCAACCCACTGCAGTCAACCCTCTGCTGTAGTGTCACTAATGAGAAAGACATTCCGTCATTGACAGATCTCCTGGTGTCTTTGGATCTAAATGTACTTATTTGTTTCCCCCTTATGCTTTTCTTTTGATAGCGGCGCGGACACCCGCAGCGGCTCCTCTTGTTTTATGTTGAGAAGGAAGAAATTTCATCTGTCCTGTATGGTACATACAGTACATTTGACAATAAAGTTTATCCAAACCCCCCCGCCGTGGTTCCAGCGAGGTGAGTTGTCCGCTTGTATTTTGTCCACTAGCGACAGTTTACGTGATGATTGGCGAAATATGTTCAACTGCTCTGAATTGTGAGTGACGATTGCCTTTCTGATTGACACGGCGCGACTTTTTGACCGCAGAAAAAAAGTTGCAGGCGAAAGTTGACGATGGTCCGCTCCCTCTTACAGGAGTCGTCTACTCTGAAGCTGGGCCTCGCCGACTTTCACCTGGGACGCAATGCACGACTCATTTCAACCCGATGAAGATGGCTGACCCGCAGTGCTTGCAATAGCGGTGAGATCCAGTCCCATCTCATCGCGGTCCCGCTTGTTGAAGGCCACCGAGAATGTGTGTAGATTAACGGCACCGTTGGGTATCTGCGGCCTGCTGCTCCATCAGCATGCTTGTTCAAAACCCGGTGCGAGAACAAAGTCAGCTCGTGGCATCGTTGGTCTCTTCGCTGCGTGTGGGAGGAGTCCTGGTATAAGGGTTGACACAACCTTTTGTCATGCAATAGTCTTTTTATTTATTTTTAAAGACATGGTGATTGATGTGTCATTTTAAAAAAAAGTGCAGTCTCGTGTTGAAATGGTCTCAATGGATTTTTGACATTCTTTCTTCAGGTAGCGCCGAGGCCAAGCTGAGCCCACCCGTAACCTTCCAGCAGATGATTGCCAGCCGAGGTGTTTTTCCTCCTTCTCCAGCTCTAAGGTTTTCTGAAATGTTTTAAAAAGCATACAATTAATCTTTTTTTTTTTTACAATATCAGAGCTAGGGTAAGATATTAAGATAAATGAAGCATGAATATGAGAGTGTTATTCTCCATGACCAAAAAATATTTTTGCTTAAAAAGAAACGGCCCTCAAGATGACATTTTAACTGCTTGCGATTCCTCAAGTGATAAACACTTGAACGGTCAGTTTTTAACCGCACCGTTCGACTTCTTTTGGGTCTGCACTGTTTGGTGTCTGCATCCTGCTGCTGCTTCATCTGCAGGCGTGTTAAAAATTACGTGCGAGAGCAAGTAATCCGTCATCGTTGGGCTCTTCGCTTGCCTGTGTTTGGAGTCCTGGAATGACTGAAACAAGCCAGCCGCAGTCTTTTCAATTGAATACGCGTAACATTTTGCCCTAATACAAACCTGTTTTTCATCTCACAGTTGACAGAGTTCCTTCTTCCGCAAGCATATTGAACATTCAAAAAACATATGTAAGTAATGAACCGTGCCCACTTTTTGATTTAGTGTATTGGTCACATACCAAGGCTTTCAGGTAATTTCGTTCCTGACTTGCTGTGGACCTGACCAGAAATAAAAACCATCCCAGTGAACTTCTGCGGCAGTCTGCTCAGAAGATTCGTTGGGAACATTTCTGCTGCTCTGTCTCTTGATGCATTGTTCTGATTCCTCCATGCCCTCTTATTATTTTTTTTTTTCCCCCTCGACAGCAAACCATGATGAAAGGGAAGAGCGAGCGGGTGAACATTTTTTTTAGTCATCTCTTGCCTTGTCAATAAAGCACTTTGAAAATTTTCCGAGGCTGTGAAGTGGCCTTCTTGTTCAAAAGAAATAAAGTGTTTGAAAAGTTCCTAGTTTTTGACTCTATACATCTCGTAGTACAATTGTATGTCCAGCAAGTGGCAGTGCACATCCACAGTGACTTCTTAGAGCAACGTTTCAACGCTCTGGGTGCTTATTTTTCACGTGAACTTTTGTTCTAGGTCAAGGGTGGGAAAAAAACTTGGTCATAGGTATCAAAATCATAGGTGTCAAACTCGGGTCCTGGAAGGCCACTGTCATGCATGTTTTCCAAGTCTCCCTTTTGCAACACACCTGATTCAGATCATCAACAAGCTCTGCGGAAGCCTGACATTGAAGCTCTTCATTTGAATCAGCTGTGTTGCAACAGGGAGACTTAGAAAACATGCAGGACAGCAGCCCTCCAGGACCTGAGTTTGACACCTATGATGGAAAGGAAGGCGTTTTTAGCCGAAAGAAACGACCATGTATAGTAAGCAGTTTTTAGCCGAAAAAAAACCCGACCATGTATAATAGTAAGCCGTTTTTAGCCGGAAAAAAAACAACCATGTATAGTAAGCCGTTTTTACCCGAAAAAAAAACGACCATGCATAGTAAGGCGTTTTTTGCCTTAAAAACGACCATGTATGGTAAGCCGTTTTTAGCCGAAAAAAAAAACGACCATGTATAGTAAGCCGTTTTTAGCCGGAAAAAAAACGACCATGCATAGTAAGGCGTTTTTTGCCTAAAAAAACGACCATGGATAGTAAGCCGTTTTTAGCCGGAAAAAAAACGACCATGCATAGTAAGGCGTTTTTTGCCTAAAAAAACGACCATGGATAGTAAGCCGTTTTTAGCCGGAAAAAAAACGACCATGCATAGTAAGGCGTTTTTTGCCTAAAAAAACGACCATGTATAGTAAGGCGTTTTTAGCCCCCAAAAAAACGACCATGTATAGTAAGGCGTTTTTTGCCTAAAAAAACGACCATGTATAGTAAGGCGTAACGCCTTACTATACATGGTCGTTTTTTTGGGGGCTAAAAACGCCTTACTATACATGGTCATTTTTTTCAGCAAAAAACGCCTTACTATACATGGACGTTTTTTTCAGCTAAAAACGCCTTACTATACATGGTTGTTTATTTCGGCTAAAAACGGCTTACTAACGCTGCAAAATGGAGACATCACAAATCTTTTCCCAATTTATTATCAAAACATACAAAAAACATACATGTATCAAAGATTAGTTCTTTTTAATACAAATCAGACTTGGTTTGATGCCCTGAAGACAGGAAGGTGTGAAACAAAACAGCAAGAATCTTGACGCGAAATGTCATCAAGGACTACAGAAAATCAGGTACAAATCAGGCACATTTTTTTGGTTGGGTTTTTCTTCCTCTCCATCATCCCAACATCAAGTGAGCAAAACGTTTGGTGGAAAATAGGGCACGCGGATCAAAAACAGGTGACCTTTCCAAATCCTGTTTCGCACTGACGGGTCGATTCAGAAACGTGCGCGCACATCTTCAAATCACAAAAGCGCTTCCAGGCAGTAGTACAGCAAAACGCATCTCCAAAAAATGCAACACATCCCTTTGAGCAAAAAGTGGTCAACTACGTTCAAGAAGACGCCAAGCTGAGCTTTCATCGACACCCCGGCGGGATTCATTGACGGCGGCGAGTGCAATCCTGTCCAAGACGCCCGACGAAGGCTTCGAGTAACAGGCAAGGCCAGGGATTGTCTTTTGCTGACCCTGGAGTGACAAAGCGGGGCTCCGCAGAGTCCAACAACAGCAGGCGGTCGGCGCTGCCACCAGCATGAAGCGACAAAGTGACCCGTCGACGGGAAGACAGTTGGGTGGGGGGCGGCTTATCCGGGACATGCGGAACGCCGCGCGCGCGCTGGCCAGCTTTCGGCGCGGCAGGGAAGGTTCGGCTCGGGCGCGGCTCGCCACCGCGGCCTCCCGACGGCAGGGGAAACGTCGGTTCCGGTTAGCGCCGGCCCGAAAGCTGCGCCGCCATTTTGTAGAAAATGCAGAAGGAAGCGCTTTCAGCAGACCGGCAGCATGTGGGCGTTGATGTTGAACTCCTCGTCGGTCTGTAAAGGATGGGAACTTCCGTTAGAGAGAGAGAGAAAAAAAAGGGGCGACGCCTTCCCGCCGCTAATGGCGGGTGGGCGGGATTCGGTCGGGGCAGGTACCTCCGTGTAGACCGGAGGCGGGGGGAAACAGAAGGACGGCGGGTTCATGAAGATGGGGCTGTCGTCGCCGTCAAAGTCGTCCAGGAGCGGCGTCAGCGGCTGCTCCATGTGGAGGTCGCGGGTGACGTCGCGGTAGCTGGGCAGCTCGGGCACGCCCAGCGACAACCAGCTGAGCGACCCATCCTGGCTGCTCACGCTGCTGCTGCGGCTGCCCAGCCCGGCGGTGCCGATCACCAAAGGCAGCTCCAGGATCAGCTTCTCGCTCCCGGGAATGTGGATGTAAATCTGCGGCGAGTCGACTTTTGCTCAGCCGATGGAGGAGGAGATTTTTTTTGGGGGGGGGGGGGTTTCTTGGAATACGCAACTTACCATCAAGGCATACTCCATGCGAATGAGGTCACAGTCCAGCTTGGACGGCTTGATCTTGGGCACCCGGATGCTTTTGCCCTGCCAGGCGTCGCACATGCCCGAGATGATGTGGTTGCCCCGCACTGACGACAACTTCTGGCGGAAGATTTTGGTGCGGCCGTTGGCCTGGTAGGTGTGCTTGGCGATGATGGCGGCCTTGGGAACCACGATGCGCGAGCACGTGTTCTCGAACTTGGCGTTGATGCAGATGTCCTCGCCCTCGCAGAAGCCGCGACGATCGATTTTGGCGTTGAGCGACACTTGGCCGTCCGGGATGAACATGCAGGTGACTTTTTTCTCCCTCGTACCACCTGTCGGACACTGTGAGCCAAACGCACACAGAAAGAGGGGGAAAAAAATTTAAAATCAATGTCGAGACCGTATCTGCCAAAAGGTTTTGGGATTTGCCTCGTCCAACGTACCAGCAGGTCTGGCGTGTTGACGTCGAGAGGTTCCTCGACCTCAAAGTGTTTCTTGCACTCCAGGGTGGGCTGCTGCGTTCTCTCCAACTTGGCCTTCACGTAATAGTGAACGTAGCCAAACTTGCCTTTGTAAGAAGACACCAGCTTCCTGCAACAACATCCGGGGAACGTTTTGTTCATCGCGAGGGTAAACAAAATTGAGGGAGATCACGACAGCTGCAGGAAAGGATCCAAATTGGACTGAAATGTCACTTTGTGGCTCTTTCCATTAACCCAGTGCTATTTATTCAAAGTTGGTTCTTTGAGGCGAAAAAGACAGGACACTCACCCGTGTTGAGGGAGGTCGAATTCAAAGCAGTAGTCGTATTTGTTGTTTGGCCTCAAGAGAACCGAGCCATCGGTGTCTGGAAAAGAAAAAAAAAGTCGCTGTGATAAGTTGGAGCGAACTAGCATAACAGTGGGTGACGCAATGTTGACGCTTCCTTCTTCCATCTTGTTTTTTTTCTCCTTCCAAGGAAACGAAAGGCAAAATGGCACTTTGCGTTCCGTCTTTGTGGCGTCGAGGCTCGGTCGTACCTGTCGGTTGATCCCGAAGGCGCAAAACGGCCTCGTGTCGGAGGTACTCGGCCTCCTGTCGGCAGCGCTGCTTGCCTTTGGCGTATTCCACTTTGGCGCTTCCCAAGGCCAGAATCCTGAGCGCCGACACGCGCGTCACTTCGTTCACTTCCACCTGCACTTGGCCCGACAGCCTGTCGCCGCCGCAGTAAAAACTCTTCGAGTCGTCGAAAACGATTTGGAACGACTTGAGTCGCCTCAACATGGCCACCATGTCTGCGGGTGATTCGAGGGGGTCCCTTCGCGGAGTGTTTGGACGGCGCCGTCGCCTTCGTCTTTTTAAGCGAGGGGTCGACCCGAGAACGGGCCGGTTTTGCCTCGACTCGCCCCGGCCCGTCATGCAGAGCGAGCGTGAATCGGCGTGCGCGGCGCGGCCATTGGCGCAAACGGCTTGTTTTGCTCGGGCTCGACCAATGGGCGCCCGCCGTCGACGCGTGAACGCCGCGTGCTCAAGCGCCCGAAGAGGCGTGCTCGGCTCGTGTGTAGAGGAAGTCGACGCGGCCTGCCGCATACCGAAATGCTCCCGGAGTAAACACCCCGGGGAGGGAGGGGGGGGGTTGGTTTATGACGCATCCGCGACGGCGGTGCCAAGTGTTCGAAAAGTCGACGCGGCTTTGTTGTTTAGACCAAACTGCTTTCTGTTCGCTAATTCCTTTCCGGGAAAAAGCCGAGGGGAACGACGGAGGAACAAAATGTTCTGTTCGATACCGTCAACAAAACCGATACGACGGCCGATTTGGAACACAACACCTTTTTTTTTCTTTTGCGTTTGTTGTTGTCGAGGGAAAGTCATTTTCGAGCAGCTGGCAAAACAATCCCAAGTCAAAGTCTGCTCGCAGCCATGTTTGTGGCTCTTTGTTGTGGCACTCGCACCAAGTCAAAGCGACCGAAAGTCAGCATAGCGCATACGGCGTGGAATCGAGCATCGATTTGATTTCTTTGTTTTGACATCCTGCAGTTTGTGTGCTGGTCATAAAACGAGGGTAGCTCCCCTCCCCCCTCCACCCAACGTTACTATTGATTGACTTAAATGGTTTGGCCCGGATCGTCTGGAAGACTCCACATTGGAGGTCTCCCTTCACAGCCGCTCTTTGGTTGCATTGGGCAGGCCGTTGTGGCCAAATCCATCTCGACTCTTGGCCGCGGTTGCGGGATTTGCGCTCGCGCGCTCATCGCATTCGGGCCATGTTGACGTGCCTCAAATTGAATCCCTCTCGTTCCCTTTGCCCTCCTTCCGAAATGCCTCGGCGAGTGATTCCCTCAAGCGCTCCGGGATGGAAATAGACGAAACAGACACCCCCTCCCCCTGTCTGTTGACATTGAGCTAAGCTTTTGCGCTCCCCGCCATCCGCTTGCAATTTGGACCTGTTCGATATCAAAGTCGGCGGGCAGTTCGGTCAACTACTCGCCATGCAACACAGAAGGAACGGCGTCGACTTGCATTAGGCCTTCCGGTCTGGCCAAGATGGAGAGCGGCTCTTTGATGGCTGCCTTTTGAAGGCGTGAATTCCTCCGAGCTCACCTCTTGCCTTTTATGGCGTGTAAGGGAAAAGCAAAAAAGAAACCCACACCAGGCTGAAGCACGTGTTGTACCTTCCCTGCGACGGCCTGCAAAAACATGTTTGGCTTTGCATCAACAACCACCTCCGCTTGACCTCAGCGCTTGCCCCGCCCCCGAAGCGCTCTGCTCTCTCTGTCGTCGATACCGCTGCCCTGTACATTTGAAAACACTCAACGGCCTTTCCGTCGGGTCGGGCGGGTGAAGGAAGGAACTCAACGGGGGAAAAAAAACAAAACAAAGCCCAAGTGAGCGAGGGCAGCTCGCGGTCCCAACGTCCTCCCGCGTCATCGCCGAAGCGCACGTCGGCCCGCCGGGTCAGCGTTTTTCCATTTTGTTTTTGCCGAGAATTGAGCGGGAACACAATTGGGAGAACTCATTGATGGTCGGATTCATCAAAACATTCCTGAGAAAGTCAAATAACTTGTTTGAATCTGGGCTGATGGATCGGTCGCGCTCGAGTGTCAAGAGGCGAAGTTCTTCACGGAACCAGCCGCACGTTCTTGTAACATTGTTCCGGCGTGAACCGATTCTCAGAACGAATGTGACTGGTGCTCTGTTGTGTAATGTGCTTTCCTGGGGGGGGGGGATGCCTTTCGCCCAAACGGCCGCTGCTCATTTGACAAAGCGGCGAGAGCAAAGCGAAGGAAGCCCGTTCGCGCGTATTTCACGGCTTTTACCCAAGCGTGCCGTTCATGGAAGCTCTTGGCCGCTTTGGCTCCCTGCCGTCGCGTGACCCGTTACAGGGGCGGCGGGCGTGACCGGGGAGCAAGTGGTGTTGTTCTCACGAGGCTGCTTCGACGCGGCAGGAGGAGCTGCAAAAAAAAGAAAGAAAAATCAGTACGGTGAAACACCTCAACAACGAAATCATGTTTGCAGCAAGACATTTTTCACAACAGGGGGTTTTTCACTGTAGCAAATCTTGATCTCCAGGAAGCCAGACCAAGTACGCTGCAATGAAAATATGGAGCGAGGCGCAACTTCACACTCGCACACAGACGTTCACGTCACTTGCTTTGTTCAAGGCGGTCGACCGAGTCTTGACGCCGCTGAAATTCCACACAGATGAGGACGCCGATATTCTTGGAACACGTTCGCCCGCGGGCCAATCTGCGGATGAGCAAATGTTTCGTGCGAGCAAAAACAAGACAGCGGAGGAAGCTTGAATGTGATTTCCAAACGTCTGCGTCTTTCCTCGGAACTGGTTGGATGTTGATCGACTGATTTTCTCAGTGTTGAGCGCGTGTCGCTCTCCCTGGGTTCAAAAGGCCAGTCGTCATCCCGCCGGGAGGCCGAGCAAAGCAAAAGGAAGCCAAGCGCAGCTGCTCGAGTGGCAAACAAACACAGAAATACGCGACAAGGACGAAGACCGCAGCGCGTTCTGGTAACAAGACGCCGCTCCTGCCGTCTTTGCGGTCTATGAATAACGTCCTCGATTTAGCAAGACGGAGCGGCAACGAGCAACCCGATCGGTCCGAGACGTTGACGTCCGGCTCCGAACGGGCATCGGGGCTTCGCCGCCTGGCGGCATCTACGGGAATGGAAACTCGTCGCGCGGGTTCGAAGCCCATCACGACCGGCTCCGTTTGTAGTCGTCGCTTGCATTCAACCGTCGCGGAGGACGATCGTCGACCGTCACGGAGGACGATCGCCGAGCATCACGGAGGACGATCGCCGAGCGTCACGGAGGACGATCGCCGACGGATGGCCCGGACGGTGATCCGGACAAGATCAAGTTCGCCGAATAGTAGTGAAAGCATCCATGAAAGCAACGTTTGTGCCAACGGCACTGGGAAGTCACACTTGGAAGCAAATTGTTTCAACCTTTATTAAACAGCTTGCAAGATAAATATTACAAAGTTATTTCCTCCAAAATTAGCTTATTTTTTCGATCGATGCATAATTGTCAATCAACTGGCAGTATTCAAACAGCATTATTTTTCGTTGACTTTTTTTCTTGAAGACCATTAAATATCAAGTATGTGCAAAAGGTCAGGATTGATGTAAGCAAACAAACACCCCCCCCCCGCCCGCCCCCCTAAAATAAAAAAGGGACGTAGATTAACCTCCGCTTCCTCTCATCGTTTGCGTCTCGCCTCCCCAGAACGTTTTACAGCACGACAAAAGATGAAGATACAAATACTGTACTTGGAAGTGAATTCAAATGGACTTTGCAGGGCAAATGTTTGCAACCGCGAGCGATGGCAATGCCGCGGAAAGCGAATGTGCCTTTGCCAGCGTGGTCGCAGCGACCGCTTCCGGGCCAAGTCCAATCGAGCGGCCTCCGGGCATGCTCGGCTCTCGCGCAAACTTCTCTTGGCCGCCAAACGCCGTTTCTTACATCCGCAAAGCGCTTGGGTCAAAAATAAGCCCATTTTTTTTTGTGGTGGGGGGAGGGGGGGGTGGACTCGACTGTTCACTCGAAAATCCGAAAAATAGAACCCGACTTTATGGGTTAAAGCGCCCCAAAAGCGAGGTTAAAAACGTTGCATCGACCCAACTGTGATGTGTTTTTTTTTTCCCAGCTTCAGCAAAAGTATTTGAAGCCAGCGGGGGCTGCTTTGGTACATTTCCGACAAAACAAATCTTGACGCCTTTTTTTTCTGAGGAAATGGCTGTTTTGTGCGCGTGGGGGCTTTTTTTTTTTTAAAATCCGAAAGGCAACAACAGATCTCTGTCCTCAATTCCCGATGGCGACAAACGCTTCCCCGAAGCCGCGTGACTCGGCATGCGTCTTTTTCGACAGCAAACCGGCGGAGAGAAGGCGTCCCGGGAAAACGGGAGCCCACTTAAGCGCTCTTGGCGCCACGTTTTGCCAGCATGTGCAGCTCACCGAGCAGTTGGCCCGATTGCGCGAGCAGAGAGCAATCGGGCCAATCGCGAGCAGTTTCGGATGAAACAAACGTCTTCGGATTATCGTCTTGCTACCCGAAGAAGGAAACAAAACACCCGCGTAAAAACGGTGTGCGCTTTCCTGTTAAGCGGAGTTAAAAACAAACCAAAAAATTTAAAAAAACAAACAAACATAATTCAATGCATCCGGGGAGTTTGTTTTAAGAAGCAGAGGGAAAAATAGCGAGGAAAAAAAAATCCCCAACATTTTGCACATTTGTTACACAATAATACACAGTGGTCACAAAACGAAATGACAAGCTTCACAATATTCATGGCTTTTTGTTTGCTTTTCTACACAATATACAACCATTTAATTTTTTTTTCAGTACAAGGGAGGAAAATGTTTCTGTACAATAAGTCATTATTACTTGAAACCTAGCAAATATCGTGTCATTTATCTCATAGTCGATACATTTGTCTTTTTTTTATCAACGGCAATACAAATGAAAGATAACTCAGAAGAAGAATTCAGTCGGCAGAAATAATGAAGACTTTTCTGGGGGAGCAGGGGGGGGGCATTCCAAGTAATCTGGAGCCAAATGACAAAGGGGTGGAAGCAAACGGAGAAATCGCGAGAGAGACACGAGTTTTTTTTGGGGGGGGGGGAGTTTTTTTTTTTAAAGATTGGCAGCAAAAAAAAAAAAAAAGATGCATGACATTAATTTTAAAAGCAAAAGGCTGGTGGTATTAAAAAAAATCATGAACATCTAAGCGGAAAACTGCTTGGGTAAAAGGAAATGTGATTTGTTTTCGTTGACGACATGAAAATGGACCTGGTCCAAATGTAAACTTTAGTGTACATCTTTTTCTTTTAGGTAGTTTCAGAGCCTTGGCCAAAGACTTTTTGCTCTCACTCGACTGTTGTGACCCAGTCACGGTCTGGATTGTTCAAGCGTCATCTTCTTCGTCATCTTCCTCACCCGCATTCCAATCTCGCCCCCCCCCCACCACACCCCCCAAATAATACAAATGCACAAAAGAGGGTGACATTAAAGTTGATGAATGGTTGTTAGCTTAGCTTAGCTTCGGCCGCTAGTTTTCACCAGCACACGGGTCACGTGCTCGTTACAAACGAAATGTGCCGTGGCTTGTCGTCTTCCAATTTAGCTTGAAGGAGGAAAAAAGAAAAAAAAAGCTATTGCCGACTATTGAGTGAGCGGAAACGACGAGCGGCTACGAGTTGCTTGCTCAAACCAAGCGGCTCGCAAGGCTGCTGACATTTGTTCTTGGGAACCATAATTGGAAAGTGTCGTTTGCCTATTTCGCTCGGCACTCGGCTGCGATTTGCTGGTTCAAAATCCAAGGTGGCCACGTGACTTTGGAGCAAAACTAAGTGCTGCAGGTTGCGTTCTTTGAAAAAAAAACAAAAAAAACAATCATTTGGTTCCCTTTGAAAGTTTGACCTTTGACCTCGCCTACAACAACTGAGCGGCAAAGTCACAGGAAAGGCAGCTCGGCGACGGCGGAGCGCTGTCGCCACGCCCCTAAACCACTGGGCGTGGTGACCTCATCAGCCAGCCTTACTCAACCCCAAGTTTGGACTCGGACGGAGAACGTTTGGGTGCGTGTTGCGATGCTCGGCCCTACGTGGCGTCCTCGCAGGCCGACTCCAACGCAGCGCCAGCCGCTCGAGCTCCAAGCTTTCCCGGAGCAACACCGCCAAACAAGTCAGCCGTAAAACTCTCAAAGCCGGCTTCCGGACCGTAAGAAAATCTTAATTGTAACATTCGTTTCCATTTTTTATTTTTTTTTCTTCGTTTTATAAAAACAAACAAACAAACAAATAAAACAAAAAAAAACCTTTTTTTTTTTCCAATTGGAAATATGCAAAGTGCTCCTCTGGAGTGAGGCAACTTGTGCGCACGACATGCACACAATAATGATTGATCCGTGTCTCTCCCGCAAAAGATATAATCCACATCCTTTGTTTCCTCCCTCTGAAGCAAGCTATCTATACATAATCCATACAGAGATAGAGAGACAGATATAGATTTTTTTTTCCATCTTTAACTTGGTTGATTATTATCGTCTCCCGAAGGCAAATACCTCTCAGGTCTGCCAACGTTTCAAGAGGAGACGCCGCATCAAAAAAAATAAAAATAAAAAAATAAAAAAAGGAGGGGGGGGGCAGGTCTGGGACTGATGGGGGCCGAAGCATCGGAAAATAGAATCCCAAAGCTTAACGAAAATCCAGAATTCAAGGTTTGTAAGTTGGGGTGCAGAGAAAATGTGCTTCCACCTTCAAGAGTGGCGTCCTTGTTCACGTCCAAAGACCACGTGATGCCGAAGACCAGCTGGGGAGGATTCAAGTCGATGCATAATCAAAAGGCGCTGGAAGCGGGGGGGGGGGGGGGGGGTAATCAAATCCGCTGCGGCCGACCTCCTTCCGGACGCGGCCTGCGTTGAGGGGGCGGAGTCACGGAACCCTCTCTCTCTCTCTCCTGAAGCGTCCGCAATCCCGAGGAGGGGGGGGGGGGCGGCCGCCCACCCGGGAAGGGAGCAAAGCAGCGTCGCTTGACCGGCGCGACGGCCAAAAGGGAAAAGGCCTCGAGCGCCGAGGGATTGGCTTTTCCATCCGCCGGCCGCTCCGGCTTTTTCTTTTGAAGACCAAAACCGAACGGCGGCGAACTCCGCATTCCCCGTCCCGAGCGGTCGCTCGCCATTTTGAAAGTGAAAGCATTTGCTCCCGAGCTCAACGCTCGCATAGTCACCAGAACGCACCCTGGTGATCGTCTGTTACGAGCAACGCTTTATAGAGGAGAGGAGCCACCCCCCCCTCCCCAATGAAAAAGTCAAACGTGACCCTCCGATGATTTCATCGTCACTTCCTTCGATGAAGGGATGGTGGCGAAGAAACATAAAAAAAAAAAAAGGATAAGAAGTCATTGTAACCGAGTCCCCCCCCCCCCCCCCCCAAAGCCCGGGACTTGCATTTCAAGGGGAATGGGAAGCATGTTCCTTCCATTTGAGACGGGTTCACATTTTGTTGTCTTGGCGCGAGCTCTGAATGGGTCAGTTGAAGGTAGGCACAAGGACAGGCACTGCATGCGATGATGGGGGCGGGGGCAAAGAGGGGGCGTGGGGGGGGGGACACATTGGCTGATGGCGGAGTGCTTGGGTGTGGCGTCGTACGACGGGGGGGCCTGGGCGTCTGCGGACGGACGGGCGCCTGGCCGCTCATTTCTGTCCGCTGATGGACTGCGATATGGATCGGGGGGGGATCATGTCCAACAGGTACTCTCGCTGCCGGTCGGCGAGGCTGGAGCTCTTGTGGGCGCCCACCGCCGCCGGGTTCAGGTAGGCGATGTTTAACCCTGCGGCGAGGAGGCGGACAAACGGACAAAGAGAATTTTTTTTTTTTAAATCACGAAATAAGAAAAGAAGCGAAAACTACAACGAGAAGGTACCTGGGATGTTGTAAATCTGCCGACGGCTGTCGTGCTGCAGTCTGCCGCCGCCGCCGTTGCCGCCGCCGCAGTGCTTGGCGCCGCCCATGCCCATGAGGCTGCTGGCCACCGACAGCTGAGAGGCCTGGGCAAAGTTAGACAGGACACCCCGCGCCGAATTGGACAGCCCTCTCTGCAGAGAAGCCTGGGGTTGAGGCGCCTGAGTGGGGAAACAAGCGGGGGGGGGGGGGGGGGGGGGGCACGCCAAACCGGCCGGCTCAGTTCAAAGGGCTCAAAAGGACCAACTGTCTCGAGTCTCGACGTGACCGGCGAGCCGTGTTGCGACACAACACGACCCCCCCCCCCCCACCCCCACCCCCAGGTGAGCTCGAAGCGGACCAAACCCGATGACGACACTGGAAATTGAACTGAATTGAATACAACTTTATTGTCAAATGACAGCCAAACGAGCGCGATCAGAAGCTGAAGTGGCTCTAGTGCGTAGCGACAAGAGGACTGCCCCCCCCTGCCCCCACTTTGTGGCCCCGGGCTTTTACCGTGACAAACACCAGCGGAAAAAGAGCACTCCAACTCGCTCGATTGAGTTGGAGGCGGATTCGAGCGCCCGCCCCCGCGTCCTGAGAGTTACGCCGACTGTCAGCCGACTGACACCAGACTCAACTCGCTCAGGTGAGTGCAAACCGGAGTAAACCGGCCCGCTGCACTGCCGCGTCACACGCTTTGACGAGCAAAGCTTGTTCTGCGCCTTCGCTCGCACGCCCAACTGACACAGATGACAAAATGAACGTTTTTGCCTTGAAAGGGGGAAGTTGTGGTGCAAAATTGCTTCATGAAGGAGTCCCGAGGAGCTCAACGACACTCGCATATTCTGATCCCGTCCGGAGGAAATCAAGACCTGGAAGTTAGCCAGTTTCTTGGATTTCAATGAAAATGAAATGAAAAGGAGATCGAGGCGACGGCGTTTGGTCCCGGCAGCCCTTGGCTACCCCCCCCCACCCCCCCCGGGCTCCTTCTCTTGGGCCAACGTTCTCCAATGTGGGACTCTGAAACCGGATGGACCCTCATTCAAAACTGGGCTGGCAAATCGGTGCCACCGTCAAATTCGGCTTCTTTCATCTCAGGTGGCGGGCTCAAGTCAAGCACTTTTGTCATTTGTTGGCATGGCCTGGTCCCAACGTACCTCCCTGAGCCCCCCCCCCCCGCAGACCCGACCCCCGGTGTCTCGGGTCTGCGGACCGGAACACGACGAAAGCCTGCGCGTGGGTATTCGGAGGCCGCGTACCTGGCGCAGAGCGTGGTGTCGGATCAGCGAGTCAGTCTTGGAGGCGTTGGGGCCGCTGGGGGCGGAGCCAGGCGAAAGGGCCGCCTGCTGCAGCCTCTGTTCGATCTCCTGAAATTGAAGCGGACATGTTTTTTTTTTTTAATTGGCCACGCCCAGACCGGCGGCTCAAACGAGTCACAGTTCCGCCGAAGCGCCAAACTGTTCTATTCGTTTTATCGCGACGCGCTACGTCGGCGTAACCCCCCCCAGAGTCTTGCGCAACCGCTCGGATGCTGACCTGCTCCTGTTGTAGAGCCTTGACGAAAGCGTTCTTCAGCCTGTTGGTGTGCTCCGCCTTGAGAGCCTTTTTCTGATTGGACATCATGCACTGCTCGCACAGGATGCGCCCGCTCTTCTCCTGCTTCCAGTGGGGGGTGAAATCCGTTCTGCATTGGGCACAGAAGAAGGGCTCCGTGCGGGAGAGCGTGCCCCGCAGTTTTCCTGCCGAGCAAAGTGGAGAGGAGGGTACAAAAAGGCCCGCTTGAGGACTGGCTCCCGATACCCGTCCAATCCCGTCGCTTCGCTTCTAACGATAATAAATGGAACGAGAGCACCGCCTGTGGCGCCCCGAGGAATTGCCCGGCGGATGAGAATTGACGCTTACCCTGACTGTCGAGCACGCTCTGCACGACCTCCTCCAGGCCCACCATGTAGATGAACTCGCTGTTGGCGGCCGACGGCAGGAAGTGGAGGAGCGGGGCGGGGGGCTTGGGCGGGGGGATCTCCAGCAGCGTTTTCTCCAGCTGCTTCCTCAGGGCCAGCTTGGCAGCGGCCTGGCTGCTGGCCTGGTCGGCGATGGAATTCACCCCTCCGCTGGCAGAGGCGGACAGATTGGACGGGCTGACGGCCGAGGCTGCGCCCAGGCCGCCCGCCATCCCGCCTCCTCCTCCGCCTCCTCCGCCGCCGCCGCCGCCTGCCCCAGCCGCCGCCGCCGCCGCAGCTTGCATGTGGGCAAGGTTCATGTACATGGCGCTGGAGCCTGATCGCTGCGATGCTGCCACCTGCTGGCTGGCCTGTGCAAAAACACAAACATTGACCTCAGTGCTTTTTCCAATCTGTACTTGCACTTCAGTACGTAGCGCGAGTACTTGTGACACATCTGCATGCGAATCAGAAAACGATTAGCGGAATACAATGGCTGGATAATTGCACTCATTTACCGCGCACCCAACCAAAGAAAAGTTTTGCTTTGACAGTGTCGAAAGTGACAATTGACTCAAATGGAGCCCGATTGCCGGGTTCGTTCCTTACTGGGACTACGCTTGAAGAGACGTCGCTTTTGTTTTCCGCGTTTGCGTTACCTGCTGGTAGCTTACGGCGTTGCCCATGCTGGAGCGACCCATCCCAGGTTTGGAGAGCCGCTGTCCTTGCAATGTGGCGGGATTGGGCGCAATCACCCGCTGGGACATGAGCATGGGTGGCAGGCTGGCGTTGGCTCCTGACCTGATGACTGTGTGACCCTGCGGAAGGAGAGGGAGAAAAAAAAGTGTGGGGAGGGGGCGGGGGGGTTAATCCAAGTGAATCAAGTGCTCATAAAATCAAAGCAGTGATTAGTTCATATTTGGACTTTTCACTGGAGTCCAAATATTTGAATCTTCGTCACGAGATGGCCTTTCACTCATTTAAATCTATCCAGGTCAAGGGTCAAATTTCTGCCCCGACAAACATTTGCGGGGCATTTCGGTTGGGAAACGCTAACCTGTGCCGTCCGCAGATTCTGCGGCTCTGGGTTGTGCACGCCCGACCGGACCGGAAGCTTCCCCAGTCCAGAGGAGCTGTGCATGGAGGGCGGCTGCCCGGAAGAGGCGGCATTCTGGACCACCGATACCTGCAAGCAGACGTTGTCATGATGTTGAAACCTCTTCAGTCGCATTCAATCAGTCAATCAATTGGGGGAGAGGGGTAGGGTTGGGGGAGAGAGAGAGAGAGAGAGAGAGAGAAACAACCATTTACACCGTTCAGATATAAAAAAAGCTTCCGATTGCCCGGGGATTTGGCGACATCTTGTGGCGTGATAGAAAGAGCACCAGAAGAAGAGAATATAAGCTTTTTTTTCAGTGACTCGCCAAACACTACGCATTCAAAAGCCAATCGGCTAATTTGGGAAGAGGATTGTATTTTTCTGGATTCTGAGCCCCGCCCCCCCCCAAAAGCGACTGACCTTCTGCACCACGTTCTCCTTCTGCATTTGACTCTGTCGGAGCTTCTTGAGCAGCACCAGGCGAGCCTCCTCCAAACGCAGCTCCTCGCGCAGAGCTTTGATCATCTGCTGCCTTTCCTCTCCGGTCTTGCCCTGCAACCCGCGCACACCACATGTCCATCATTTGGTACGGTGGACACAAAGCGCTCGTGTCTTTTCCCCAAAACCGCGCCCGATTTACGACGTCGAGCGCCATGCGGACCATCGACGGATGCAGCGGCAGAATACCTTGAACATGTCCAGGTTGGCATGGTTCCGGCGCTCTTCGGGGCGAGGTGTCGCTCGGGGACTGGATGCCTCGTTGTCCGACAGGATGATGACGTCCGGGGATGGGGTTCGTCTCTCGCGGTCTGCCTCACTGAATGACGGGGGAATCCAAAGACAAAGTGACGAGTGACATTCGAGGAAAACTTTGCTTTATCGCTTGACGGCCGAGTGCTTTTTATGGAATCATTTTTCTTATTTCTTGCTGATAGAGCGCTGTGCTGCGACTGTTTAAAAATAAAAATAAAAATCAAAGAGAGGGAGAGCTTTGCCGTCCATTCCAACGAGAAGCTCACCATCTGCGTCCGGCGCTCATGTCCACCGGCTCGTCCAGGACGTTCTCCTTGCCGTTCTTACTGGGGCCGCCGTGCCCCCCGAGTCTCAGAGTCCCATTCAGCTTCTCCTCATAGGCGGCGCCCATGAGGCTTTGATGGTGGAGCGCGCTGGCGCTGGCGCCGGGGCCGGGACCGGGGCCCTTGCCGTCGCCGCCCAGGGGCCCGGCGACGTCCAGGGCGGCCAGATCTTTGCGTTTGAGCAGCGCCAACATCTTGAGGCGCTCCATGGCCTCGTGGCCCTCCATTTTCAGGCGCTTGGCCAAGGCCTCCTCGCGCTCGTTGGGCGACTCCAGGCCTCGCTTCAACAAGTTCAACCTTAGCGCCTCCTCGGACATCTGCTCCATCCTGGAGGAAAAAAAGACGCAAGGGGAATGTTGGAAAAGGACGTCGAGCGGCGGCCGCCGAAACACCGACGTGGGCGACGTTCCCCTGGCGCAGGCTGTCATTAGCCGCCTGTTTGAACAGCGGAGAGATGACTCATTTTTGTCAACGGCCGACTCGGGGAAAACGAGCGCCAAACCGTGACTGACGTGTAGCGTTCTATTTGCAATATTGAAGAAAAAAAAAAAAGAAAATCAGGGCAACGGAGATCGTTCAGACAGAAGTGGCTTAAATAGAGCTAAATGCTAATAATAACCGGGAACTCTCAACTCGACGGCGATGAATATCGGGATTTCCGCGGCGAGGGAAAACACCCTTCCATGTGCACAAAACACGGCGCGGCGGCCGGCGCGATCCCGCATCGGTCGATTTAAGAAGGCCTCAAATCATACCGGAAACAAGTTCAATCCAGGCCAATGCGAGAACTCAAACAAAAAAACTAAAAAATTGGGACTGACCCCCGACATTTAGCAAGCCCCAAAGCCAAAATGTCGCCTCCGTCATGAAAGGAGGAGCTTTGATTGACGGCGCACGTTCCTTCCACGTGCGACGGCTCTTGTCGGTTCCTCCTTCGCACATCAGCCTGATCCCCTAAAACACGACGGGGGTTTGTGTGAGGGGGAGGGGTGATGACACAACAAAGCCTTCCCTGTTACTACTTTGTCACTAATGAATTTGTGATGCAGCGACGGGAGCCGAGTGGTCGCCTCCATTTGCTTGCGAGAGAAACACACGAGGGAGGGGGTGGGGGGGGGCAGTGAAAACGGTGCCACAGAGCCAATCAGGGGCGACCTTGCGGCGCACGTCAGGAGCTGGCACCGCCATCCCCCCCCCGGCGCCCATCGCCACCGACTGCCTTTACATAATATCATGACTGTTTCGGTCAGCTGCTACACGAGCCGGGACTCCACCCGCCCCCGTTTGTGCTCGGCCCCGCCCAATCCCATCTCATAAATCCCTCCCACCGCCATCCTCTCACCCCACCCCTCTTGGCTTTGGGCATCGTGCCAGGCCCAGCGCAATAAAGAAACAGGAGAGAAAAGTGAGGAGGAAAAATAGGAGGGGGAGGGGGGAGCGGGGGGGGGGGTCGTAGACATGGCGCCACTTTTCATCTTTTCATAAATCACAGGTCCAGGGGTGGCACGGGGAGACTTCTCCATCTTGAAAATGGAGTCCGTCCCTGCGAGAAGGTCACGGTGGTCAAAGGCAAAGAGAAACGACGCGGCGAGACTCCAGACATCATCGGCGCAGCGCCGCCGTTTGGGGAGCCCTCCTTGCGCTCCAGCTGCAGAGTACCACAAAGAAAGCCCCCCCCCCTCCGCTCCCCTCCCCCAATTCCTCAAACCGCTCGTCTTTTCCGCTGCCTGGCTTCGACTGTAAAAATAAACACGTGCTTACTTAGGGGGGCCCCCCTGACGTGGAGCTGGGAGGGGGGGGGGGCGGGGGGGGGGGCTCGGGGGCTTCGGTCGCTCGCGTCGCGCGGGCCCGAGCGGAAGCAAGCGGTTGAGTGCGTGTCGACATGCGCACGCGTGCATGCGTGACACACACCGTTGTGGGAGAGGGAGAGGGAGGGGGGAGGGGAGAGGGGGGGTTCTTACAAATCATCAGAAAAGAGCCGTGGAGCCGCTTTCTTTTCCCCCCTGCGTTGTCCTCGCCTGGCTTTGCGCGTGCGCGCGCCGGGGGAGGAGACAAGGAGGGCAGAATCTTAATCCGACCCCCCCCCCATCCCCCCATCCCGAATGCCATCTTGCACAACGTGTGAACCGAGGGCCCTTCCTCGGACCTTCCTGTACACAAATGGCAACGGTGGCCCCCACCGTTCCTCCGCACCTCGGAAGGCGCGCCAGGCCCGATTGGGAATCGGGCCATTTGCGGCGACGATGTGGAATCCGCTGCTCATTTCACGCACGCGCTCTGCATCGGGACAAATTTATTTGGCTGACGCAACTGCGATGCTCCCGGTAGGCCCTCCGCCTCGCCGCCAACTCCATCGCCGCTTTATCCTACGCCATCGGCGGGGGGGCGCTTTGCTGCGCTTTTTATACGGCCCGCTTCATCCGCTTCTCATTTAGGAGGCCGCACGTATCCGACTCCACTCACCAAAGATAAAAACTTTCAAGCGGAACTCCCGATCCGGCATCCCGACCATTTTTGACCATCGTGAACGTTGTCCTCTCACGTCATCGACCCCCCCTGCCCCCTCCGCGGCCAACAACCGTTCTTTGGCCAACGCAAAGATAAAACTTTGCATTACGATCCCGAGCTGTTGTGAGAAAGACATTGCAACACAACTCTGCTCGATTAAAAATTAGCGACACAAAGAAAAAAAAAAGGGGGGGGACAACAACGTTCCTTCATGTTTCCTTCATATATTGGAGAAGAGTTCCGATGATGACGGTTGCATCATCAAGGCCTCTTCTCACAAACTCTTTGCTAAAGAGCCACGAAGTGCACTCGCAACTGCTGCAAGGTGAAAAAGTGCACAGCCCCCCCCCCAAAAAAAAAAATCAAATAAAGAGTCAATCAAGTCACCGCGCACGCGAGCACGGCGGCGTCCGACTTGAAAAGCGAGCGACCGTGGCCGCCGGCCAGAAATCGCGAGCCAAGAGCCAAACGTTTGACGGCGCCGGCACGCACAAGATGGCCGCCGCGGTAAAATCCAATCCAAGATGCTCCGCTGAAGTCGGCGTCGCATCGGCGCGGGCGGAAGCCACATTCTGCGCTCTGCCCGCCGGCATGTAGGTCACGTTGGAGCGCGGCGGCGCAGAGCTTTCCGTGGCGCTTGGGTCACGTCGGGTGAGCCGCAAAATGGTGTGCACATGCTCAACAACGTCTTATTCTGTGCAAACAATTTGCGCATTGAAGGGGGAAAAAAGAACCCATCATCAGAACATCAGATGTACGACTTAAGACGATGTGTCTCGGTGTGGGGGCTTTTCTTTTTTTTTTTGTCTGATCCCGAGGCACACACAATAAAGGCATTCTGAGGTGACGGTCGAAACAACCCGAGTCACCATTGCGTCGGAAGGAGTTAGTTCAAAGTGGGGGCTTGTTGATTTTCCGTCTTTTAGTCAATCGTCGCGCTCAAGATGGAACGCCGGCGTCCATGTCCACCAACGAGGAGATGAGAAGGCCGCGTAGAGTCCCAAACGGTGTTTCGCCGGGGAGGATTTCCAAAGGATTCTCGCACAATCGATGACATGAGAGAGGGCCCGCTGGCCACCCCCAAAAACTCGGAGCAACCCTCCATCTCACAAAGTGGAGGGATTTCCGTGACAAAGCCTTGAGAGGGGGGGCCGGCGTGCCGGACGCTTGCTGGCACGTGCGATAGTGGCCACCCTCCACGTGTGTCCGAGTCTCTCGTGACGGGTTATCGTGAGGGTTCGCCTCGTCTAACGAGGAGTCCTCAGAGCAACTCAAAGTCAATCAGACTTGAGTTGCTCTGTTTGACAATCCAGCCCGCCGGTCGAGGGTCCGGAAAAGCGTCTCTCCGGCGGCAAATACCTGGACCATCCGGGCTGCGTCCGACTAGTCCTTGACACTAATGAGGCCGATCGCAACGGCGGCCATAGCAACAAGGGGGGCTGCGACGGACTTGGCGCGACGCAGCTCGGAGTCGACGATATCGGGATGCGGATTTGGGAGCCAATGAGTGCTGAGAAGTGTTTTGCCGTTGCCCAAAGCCGTCAGAGACTTGGCGCCATACCTCAGCACAACCGCCGCGAGATAATTACCTCCGCCTTCACCTGCCATCCGTGGATATACAGAATGCAAAGCGCATGCATGCACACACACACACACACACACACCTTCCACCTACTGCTCAGACACAACGATGCTCTTTATTTAACTAGACAACAGCTCATTGTGGGCGTTGCTATGACAACGAGTCGTCTATTTTTAAGCGGTGCCACTAATCAATTCCTGCTCTGCTGTCGCCTGAGGGGTGGGGGCGTGCATGCATGTGAGGGTGATGATGGGGGGGGGGCGAAAGGAGGGGAGGGAAGGAGGAGGGGTGATGGTGAAGTTGGAGACAAAGAGCAGAGGAAGTGAAAGAAGGCGAGCGTCTGGGATTTATCTCATAGCGACACACGGCAGAGGTTCTTCATACCGCGTCGCAATCCGACGCGGCTAAAATCGTTCAGTCGACGAATCAATTAGTTGCAGCCGCTAATCTGATGGCCATTTCGATGGCGCTCTCGCCATTCGGACGCTTCCAGTCAAATGCGTTTTGATCTCGCCGGGCTAATTTGCCGCGTCTCCCTCTTTTGTCGTTCGGCGTCGACTCAAAAAACGGATCGAGTGACAAAACGGCGAGCCGCTTGAATTATTCATTCGCTGCGGACCCAAAAGAAAGCGCCACGCCAAGCTCGGTTTATGCGGTTAAATAGCGGCTCTTATTTTGAAATCGGGCTCCACGGCCCGCACGGGCCTACGCCCGAGTCCCCCGCACGCCGTCCCGGGTGTGCGGGAGCATGTCGGCCCCCCTCGTCCCCGTCTCAGCGCCTCCTTAATCCTTCTTTTGAATGTAGTGGGGGGGCTTCCATGCTGCCGCACACATGGGACACATTGCTTCAGCAGCGGCGGTATTTGCAGCGCAGCCTTGACCGGGTCGGGGGCGCCCGATTCTGAAGCTTTCCCCCCCACCCGACACCTCACCGGGAAGTATTGATGAAGGCTTCAAAACAAAGAAAGCTTCAACCCGATGATCAGTTTTACTCTGTCGTGGCAATGCGGCGCCTACCGGGAAGTGTTTCTAATATTTTGCCCATCACACGGAGATAAATCGGGTGTCCTGAATACTGCCGTCGAGGCGCCCTTGAGCAAGGCAAAGTCGAACCCTAGTCATCCATTTCCGATTTGTACCAAAAAGGTGAAAACAGCAAATGGGGCCATGCCACAGAAGCAGCTTCTCCATCTTTGGCTAGCGCACGACCAGCAATGACAGCTCAACGGCCGTTGTTGGGTCTGGGTCCGATTCCAAATCAAATCGAAGCGAGACATCACCACGAGTCAGACCCCCCCCAAAAAAGTGACAATGGAGCCAGCGCAATCCAAAAATAGTCTGCTAAGGAGCACCGGCGTTCCTAGGAATTGATTATGCAACTCAGCGCGTCGCTTTCTGCGCTCCGTATCGTTTACAACATTGAAGTGGAAACAAAGAAAAACACAACAGGGCCAAAGTCAGTCAACGTGTGGAGCCAAAGCCTCCATTGCCCCCCCCCCCCGAGCCACATCGGCAAGACTCGCGCTACCTTTGACGAATCTAACCTCCGCGAACAACAGCCAAAGAGTACGCATGGTCATCGTCAGACGAGAGAGGTATGTGCGGCCACAGTATTGTGTTGCTTTAAGGGCGGAGGGCGAGGGGGAAGGTACACGTCATGCCATTTTTTTTTGGGGGGGGGGGGGCAATTTATTTGTTTTTGCCTAGAGACAGACAGCGCAGTCAAAACGCACTGAACCAGTTGAAGCCGGTTTGCAACCTCAGGGTATGGAATCATCTCTTAATACGTAGCTGTTAGTGGTCAGGTCGTCACACGGAGAAGGGGGGGGGGGGGGGGGGGCAGAGGGGGAGGAGCGGCGGCCCTGTGTTTTCAGAGCAGAAAGAGGGGAAAATCTCTTCCTTGAAGAGCTGGCATCTTGACAGAGGAGGGAGAGCAGAACTTCAGACCGCAGGGTGGGGCATTCACTGTTTCGCCAGCCAAATGAGAGGGGGAGGGGGGGAAGAAAAAAAAAAAAAGGAAGCGGCGGGAACATGAGACATTTAGTCAGAGCGAGGCACTCTGAGGTAGCGGGGATATCTGAAAATAGGGCCCAACGCGGTGGCCGACAGGACTCTCCATATCCCGCAGAGAGAGAGAAAGATGTCCCGATGCCTCTCTCGCGCACTTCCGATAGTCGCTGCTCTCGCGTGTTGACAAGTTGGCCACAGGTTCACATTTCTGTGGATTGGCCAGCAAAAAATAGCAACCAGACAATGGGCGGATTAACCGCGGGACACGCCGGAGCTTCGGGAGCGCACGTTAAAAGGGAGGCGAGAAAAAGTGACTTTTCGTCCCTAAGGACGAGTCCATCGAGGAAAAGTCTACACCCCCCCCCCTGCGAGGATGCCGAATTTTGGGGATGGCAAAAAAAAAAAAAAGAAGAAGAAGCCGAGTTCAATCATTTCAAAACTTTTGCAAGAAGCGACATTGATCCGTTTCCACTTGGGAGCGGCACAACGCAAAGCTGTACGTGATTGAAACATTATTTTTCATATCGTCTCAAAAACATACGAGCGGCGGCAAAATCAGGCATAGCGAGGAAGGCGTGCGCCCATTTCGATGACAAAAGCGCTGCGCCCGACGCGCAATTTTTTTTTTTTTTAAAAAGGCCAAACTGGACCAGGAGTCCCCTCAGATAACCTCGATCTTCTGAAAATGAGTATTTGGAGGGCAAATGTTTCTACCCCGCTGCCCCCCCCCCTTCCCCCAAAATAGACTTGAAAGGTCGTGGAAAGATTTTGTCAAGTTGAAAATGATCCACGTTTGCAACTCCGGGCTTGGCCAATTTGGATCAGAGCGCATCAGTTTTGTCGTTTTGGGTCGAGGCTAAAACATCGAGGACAAAGTGGCAATTTGGAAGGAGAATGGCGGCCTCAACACGATTCCCTTCGCAGTTCTGCTGAGTTTCTGAGTCATGCATCTGACATGCGCATTACATAATTTTCTTGCTTTTCGACCTGCGTTTGTGACTCATCAGTTTGGGGGAAAAAAAAAAAAACAAACAAACATCAGCGGTGTTGACTATTCCGTGAGGATGCCAACGCAAATCGAACAATCCTGATGAGATGGAAATCATTTGGAGCAATATGGCGAGTCTTACATTTCAAGACCTGTAAAAACCGACAAGAACACCCCAAAAAAAAACAAAAACCTCGGAGTCACGCCTGTGCCGATGTCTTCCGCTCTGGGGGAGGATTTCATTGATACGAGTTGACCTTGCGCGGTACCTGGCGAAATGCTGCACGGCAACGCCGCAATGATCTGCTCTCTGCTTATTCACCGAGCGGATTAGTCATAGCTCACGTTGCTGCTGCCGCCGCCCGCCCGCTGATCCATTTCAACCAGTACAACTAAAAATTTAAAAAAAGAAGCACTTGTCATTTTGCCACGGTTGGAATGTGCACCGACGGATTGCTGGATTGCTATGCGCTCGTCCGTTGACATCGTAGCAAATGATTAGCGCCCAGGAACGGGGATTGCCCTTTTCCGTTGCTAATGAGGAGCTTGAATGCAGCTTTCGGGTCACTCAACACGGCGTACAGTCGCTTCTGGAATCAAAACACATTGCGATGCAGCATGGGAGGGGGGCACTTGGGGAGGTTCATCAATGCTGAGTGAAAGGTCCTAGCAGTGAGAGAGAGAGGGGGGGGGGGGGGGGGTCCAGGAGGCATACCCATCAGATTCCCCATATCCGTGTCTCCAAATGACCAGCATTCATCTGTCTGAATTGCTCGCCGTTTTCACAAAAGGTGATTTTAGACACGCGGAAAGATTTTCTTACATGTGGTGAAAAGGCTCAAAATAGTAGCAAGGGCGTCAAGAAATTTTAAAAAAAAGGCTATATGCGGTTCTGAAAAGCGGGATCCCTTCCAAACAGACCCGCGATAGCTCTACGGGACGCCCGGGGGACGCCCTCGCGGCCACCGGGACGCTGCCTGAACCAAAGCGATCGAGAGGCAGACAAAAAATGCACCCGATGGTCAGTTTGGCGCATCTTGACATCTTGGCGAGTCAAGTGGCTGATACCAAGGACCCGGATGGCGCCACCTGGCGGTCAGAGGTGACCCCGAGGACAGCCGACCTCACGCATCGACACACAACTTCGACGGAGAACATCGGGTCATTTCATTGCCTGCAGTCGCCACGCCACTGCCCGGACAATTTCCGAAACGCTTTGAAAAATACACGAGCGGGCTGAACAGGGATCCATGAACAAAACGACAACCGAGAAGAATACTTCCATACTGAGCACCAAAATAAAAAAGGGATTGAAAAGGCGCACGCACAGCGTAAGGAAATGAGTAACTTCTGGCTCTTGCCATTTGATTTGTTGACGCTAAAAATGCAGAACAATAGAGCGTCCGCAGCGCTCCAAAAACATGGCGGAAGGTTACGATTTTGTCACCTACAGAGAAGACGAGGACGGAAGTGTGTGTGTGTGTGGGCATAACGCGGCTTGTTCAAATGCGCCGACTGGAAAAACTAATCCAACAAGGATTAGTTTGGGGGAAGAAGGCCAAGGACACCTCAAGATCTTTTGCGCAACCTGAATGATCTCCAAAGGTCAAGTACATTTTGTCTCGCTCGCACAAAAACTCTGCTGTGGTTTATCACTTCTTGACGAGCAAATAGAGCGCAGGGTGACTCATTTCACAATGCTCTTCTATTCCAAACAAAAACGAGCGACCACGCTTGATATTGGGCGAACTCTCATCACGTGATGGAAAATTCACCGGGTTTCCCCCTCAACCCTCGAGCGACAAAGGCAGACTTTGCAACAACGAGAAGCGAGCAACACGTTTGCTCAACTCGACCAGTTCCATTTCGGTGACGGACGCTTCGACCACGCCGCCGATGAAAAAGCATCTGCACCTTCGATCGGCCACCTCGAGATGTTTCCCACGCTTGAAGAAATAAACATGCTCATTACGGCGCTCCGATGCACACAAACGACCGTACAATTAGGAAACTGGGGCATTTGATGCGGTGACATCACGCGGTGTGAAAACACGCGTGATGCGGAGCTCGCAAGTGAAGTCGACATCCTGATTTGGAGAATTATTCCAAATGATGGAGCGATTCTCAAGAGAGGCTGTTTCGGAGAGGAGGAACGCGTGACGAGAAGTCGTCACGCAAGCTAAGCAAAGAAAGAAAGAAAAAAAACTGTCCGGCTCAAGCGTGTCGCGTGAGAGACGGTCAAGCGCGGACTGCGACATTGATGGCGAACGACCGCTGCAGAGAAATGCACGAAGAAATGTGTGCGGTGAGGTCAAATAAATCAATAAAAATCATCCATGATGATTGATCAATTCAACTAGATACATTTCAAAATAGTGAATGGGGTGGGGGGGATGACTTCAACAGCGGGTGGAGCGCTCCAATCGAAAACGGCTGACTTGTTGTCACACTTGTGAAAGTGTCATTTAAAACATGACCCGAGCAGGTTATGATAATGGCGCGAACAGTTTGTCCCTGGAACTGCCCCCCCCCCACACACACACACAATTCCCTCAGGTGTTTTGAAATCGAAATTCACAAAACGGGTGCCAATTTCTTCGACGGTATTGTTGACCAGATCACAAAATTATTTCAATAGTGCAAAAACCAGGCATGCCCCGGTGGGGGGGGGGGGGGGGGGGCAGCTGGGAAAAGGGAAAATCAGACTCCATCATTGAGAATACTCCAGTTCATTCAGTCCCTCCAACAGGCGGAAACCACTCATTCACAATCGAGAGCAAAAGGGAGCGAGCTGCTCAAGTTCTGGTAGCTTCTATTTCTGGACCGCTTCATATTGATAAGGAAGTGACAATCGGTGAAGGCGAGCGGCCGGTCGGAAATGATAGCGGGCTCTTTCGCAAAAACACTGTGACAAAGCAACGCCAATCGCCTCGTCGACGTCGACTCGGGTTTTCTTGGCCAAACTCTTCGCTTTGCGATACAAAGGAACACTGCTGACGCCCCGTGGGCCCAAGCCGGGGGCTCCGTTTTCGCCCGAAAAAAAAAATCAAGTTGCAAAGTTGACCCAAGCGGTCTCGGAGATGGGGAAGGCAGCGACGTGTCCGGCGCGCAGCAGCCGAGGTGAAAGCGAGAAGCCGCGTGCGTTCAAGTGCACAATAATGGGCAGACTACATTTAATATCGATTCCCTTTTGCTCCCTAACGCCACATCGAGCTTAGTTTATCCGCCACTCCGGGAACAAATCGGCCCCTCGGCCCGAATCATTCATCGCTTGGCCTCTTCCGGTGAGAGCTTGGTGACGCTGTCAGGCGCCAGGCAGCCATTTAGGTGCGTATGGACCCAGTTGAGCCTGCGCGTAAATGGCTGATACATTTCGTATTTTTCTTCCCCCCTCCTCACTCCCCCCCTCCCTAATTGCTGAGAGCCATCAGCAGCCGCCGGCCTCCTCCCCAGCGCCTTTAATCCACACACACTTCAAGCTGCTTGGCCTCCATAAAAGCATTCTAACGCCTCATCTCATCCCGCTGCTCTTGAAACGAGCATGAAAAAGTATTCGCGGGCTCCGGCTAACCCCGAGAGACTCGGCATCAAACAATGAAGAGGACTGGAGGCATTCCGTTTCCATCACAAAGCGATCAACATCTCGTTGTAAAACACCGCATTTTGGTTAAAACGCAAGCATCCGCGAGCAAAGTTTAAGGTGATAAAGGAGACATTTGAGTGGACATAAACCATTCGAGACGACGGCCGCCGCACGTCAGTGTCAAGCCGCATCAATTAATGGCATAGCAAAGCATAGCATAGCGTAGCATAGCATAGCAAAAGGAGAGCTGAGCGAAGCAAAGCAGAGCAAAGCCGCTCTATTGTCTATCAGCGTAAGCACCCGGATCACGACCACATAACAACAAGCCCCCTCGCCGCCACACGCCGAATTCCGCCGTTGTCATTTCAAAACGTCTCCCGCTCGGATCCCGGGCCGCGCTCGCCTCCTCGGTCTCACCTGCGTCTCGCTTTCGCCTCGGTGTGCACCGTCTCCGGGTTCGCAGTCCCGACCAGACGCGCTACTGCGTACACTCACCACCAGTCCCCGGCACCGGCAGGCGGCACTGAGCCGATGATTGGGCCTCGCAGACGATCGCCCCCTCCGTCTCTCCCGAGAGACAGTTCATTGGTCGGCGCCGCACGCCCCTCGCGGCCCGGGCAGCCGCCTGACTGGTCGGGCCGACTGCGGTCGAGGGCCGATTGGTTGCCTGGCGCGTGTCGCTGGCGCCTTCCGGATATCTGATTGGCTATCGATTTCCGCGGCGGAGACAGCGAATCCGCTGATTGATCGATAGCAATGTTGTTGTCTGCGTTTGACCCGAAAAGAGCCATGTTCATTTCAAGCGAATGACGGGACGTACTTTTCATTGTCGACATTTTCTGCAATTTCGCTCTCGGAATTGAAACCCGTTGACTTTTGACAGCGAGCTTTATTTGCCGACCTATTCTTTTGATTTATTTTCCCCGAGGAACGTGCGTGCATGCCAATGTCCGAAAAGAAAGGGCATCAGGCTCACGCGGATGCAGGCGCCGTCTCTCGATCCAAATGAATGTCGAGCACCCCCCCCCCCAACAGTGTCACGCACCACTCAGTGGTCGGTACAAGTGCGTGAACAGCAAGTCGACCTGTGACGCGCACCGAGTGGTATCCTTTGCTAAAGTTAGTTCATTTGAATACGAAATGGACGTCGTCGTCCACAAAGCATCAGACTCACCACTTAGCATTGACATTTGCGTCTTCCGAGGGATTATGGTCGCATCCCTTCATTAACGTTAAATTCATCACTATTCCATCCATAAAATACAGCGCGAAGGACCATTTTATTTTACACGCCTCTATCGTTGCCGACAGAACGCACGTGGAAGCTCGACGCCCGTGGACTCCCTGACCTACTTTGCACATCGGAATCGTGAATTATTTCTCATCAACTTATTGGCGGAGTGACGTCACGCCACGGCAGTCTCACGTTGGTCTGTCTCGGCGATCAACGACCTGCGAATACGTGGCCCTCGTGACGGGGGAATTAAATCCGCATTACCTGCCCCGCGGAGGGAAGAAACTTGACTTGCCCTGCAACAAAGGGAACGCCGTTTATATGAGGAGGGCGACCCCGAGCGGACGACAACGACAGTCGCACTCAACTATCGGAGAATTTGAATGGCAATCGACCCTGTAGTTTTGCCCCCCGGCCCCCGCCCCCCGGGCCGTACAATGTCCACGCGGACACTTTTTCAACGACTTTCAAATGGACGTTGTCCTTCACGGAACGTACAGTCACTCCGAGGGTCGCATCAATACGAAACGATGCGCTTCGGTCGTTTTGTGGTCGGGTGAGCTTGGCGGGATGATCCTTCAGTTTTTTTACTTTAGCTTCGACCCACAAAATTTGATGCAAATCCATGTTATCGCCATGACGTTTGCGAAGAAAAATCTCCACCAGTTCATTCATTCATTCATCTTCCGAACCGCTTGATCCTCACTAGGGTCGCGGGGGGTGCTGGAGCCTATCCCAGCTGTCTCCGGGCAGTAGGCGCGGGACACCCTGAATCGGTTGCCAGCCAAACTGGGCTCTCCACCTATTATTAAACTTCATCCAGCCACCCATTTTCTAATCCCTTCTCCACAGGAGGGTGACGGAGCCGATCCCAGGTTCGATTGGCTGGCGACCGGTTCGGGGTGTGCCCAATGACGGCCGGGATAGGCTCCGGCACGCCCGCGAAACCTCCCGCGGCAAAGCGGATGAAAAAAAATAGACGGATGGATGGATGCATGACCGGCGACGTGATTTTGGACGCGGTCTACTGTTTTCCAAGAACGGCCCGTCGCATTCCTGGAAATTTCCCAGTGCATGTTCCCCGTGTCGCACGCTCAGACTGCAGCAGTTGCCACGTCACGCAGCCCACTTCTCCAATCGGAAGAGATGCGAGCTCCTCTTTCGCGCTGGCTGATCTCGCCTGGAAGGGGCAGAACGCGTGCCTCAAGGCGGGCTTAATGACCACAGAGGTGGTTCTAGCAAAAGAGGAGAAAAAAAAAACAACCGACCTGGGGGGGGCGAGCAACGATTTACGAGGTGGTTCGAAACCGCGAGGCGGGCAGAGAGCAAGTGATGCTTCAGCACGTCGGACAGCTCCTGCCGGCAACACGATTGCCGTCGTTTTGGACTTGAGCTCGCCGCCAGTCAATTTGCCGCAGATTGTTGCAGGTGAGAATATTGCCGACTGTTTAATGACGACGTTTGGTGGGATGGGGGCGGGGGGGCGCGTTGAACTGCGTGGTCTCCTCCTAAGAGGACTCGGGTGGAGAAGGCGTGTGTCCTTTCTGCTGCCGGTCCCGGTTTTGCTTCAGGGCACCAAAAACGTACCACGCTGAGGGGGGTCGGGGGGGGGGGGGGGTTCTTTGGCGCATGAGGAATTCTTGCAGTTCACTGGGAGAGGGCGCTCACGCGCCGCAGTTAGTAGCGAGCAACCGAAACCCATAGACGCCACGTGACAAATTCGACACCCGTTTCTCATTGAGGCACGGGGGTGGGGGGGGGGGGTCTTTTCAGCCAGCTTGCGAGAATTTGCTTCCTCAAGATGGACCTTGTTGACTGCATTGTTTATGCCTGAGAAGAACGTGTCTCTTTCATACCGTACGTCGCTATCCATCTATCGAGTGAGCGATCATTCTGTCTATCCAGCGCTCCGCAGTTGTTGCGGGGTCCCTCAAGGCTCGATCCTGGGCCCCCTTTTATTATTGTTGTCGCATTTCAATCCAAATGTCTCAATCCAAATCTGTCCATTTGGTTTTCCGTTCGTCCACAAGTACACGTCCTGACCAATAAAGAGGCCGTCCGATTCGTGGACTTCATGTCCCGAACACCAACTGTTGTGCCGTCTTCGTGAAGGCGAGATTGTGCGTTCAAACCCGACGGGGGGGTGGTTCCTTCTAATGGGCGTGGTTTTCTGTGTTCTGAATGCAGGCGGCAGGATGCCAGGGAACCTGTCGCTGCGGCTCTCCACCCCCGCCGGTCCTGTGTTCAAGGGCTCCGCCCTGCCGCCGGCGCCGAACGCCACCTCGCCCGAGTGGGAGGCGCCGACCTTCACCGTGGCCGCACGCTGCCGCGTGGCCGCCACCCTGGCGCTCTTTGTTTTTGCCGCTCTCAGCAACCTGTCGGTGTTGATCAGCGTGCGCTGGGGCCGAGGTTATCGTCTGGCGGCGCACCTGCGTCCCCTCATCGCCAGCTTGGCCTCAGCCGATCTGCTGATGACGTTCGTGGTGATGCCGCTGGACGCCGTTTGGAATATGACGGTGCAGTGGTACGCGGGCGACGTCCTGTGCAAGCTGCTGTGCTTCCTCAAGCTGTTCGCCATGCACTCGGTAGCCTTCATCCTGGTTGTGGTGAGCCTGGACCGCTACCGTGCCATCCTTCATCCTCTGGATTCTCTGGACGCCGGCCTGAGGAACAAACGCATGCTGCTGGTCGCCTGGATGCTCAGCTTGTTGCTGGCGTCGCCGCAGGTACGGTATCACCTGAGCTTTCTATTGCGATTTGGACCGGTCGACTTCAGCAAGAGCACGGCGGCATTCGTTCGCGATTCCATATGTAGCGGTCGCTAAAAAGCAAAGCGCGGAGAGTCTTTGCGCCGAAATGCATGGACGGGGGCGGTGAATGGCGCCATCCGTCTCACAAAATAGCCACACCATCGCCATCTTTTGCCTGACTGACTCGCTGCATGATTTTGTGGTTCATTGCAAAAAGGAGGAAGAATTTCACACGAATAGCTTTTGCTTGCAACTGGAATGAAAAACTGTCGGTACTTAACAAGTGGAGCTGATGAGGACCGACAGAGCTGGGATGGAGATTTCCTCGTGGGGCCCGGTTCCCCATCTCATGTTGCATGATGGCGGAGAAGCAGGTTGGCCTGCGCAAAAGATCACAAGGTCACAAAAAGATGGGGGGGGGGGGGGGACTCAACCCCGCCAAGGTTGCAGCTCAGACGCTCTGCCTCTGCAGCCCGGTGACGCAGGCTAGCTAAAAATAGCGGCGGTGATCAATCCTCGATAAGAGAGAAGGGCTGACGGGGAGCCGCTTGCGTTTGGCTCTGGGCGTCGACGGCCTCCGCCGCAAACCCCGGCGGGCTGGCCGGTGGCGCAGACGTCCACCATGAAGCCGATATGAAGGGGCGAGGCGTTTAGCTCCCGGGTAGAAAAGGGGGTGGAGCCGGCCCCGTTTGTGCGAGTCTGCGCTTTGGGGGTTGGAGGTGGAGGGGAAAAAAAAAAGGGTCAACTCAGAGACAATGAGCGCGTTCACGAAAGAGCTGCCGTTTGGGGGGGCGCCCACACCCGGACATTCACACACCATCCGCGCTCGCCGACGGTGCAATCGGCGAAGTCATTTCTCGTCGTTTTCTGCTGGCGCTTTGTTATGATTGAGCGCACGCTCCCCAAAAAAGCCTTTTTGTTTGGATATTTCAGTCGGTCGCTCCGCTCCGGCTGGCCGGCGTTGACCCATGGGCGGGGGCTCCGAAAGGCCCGCGGCGTACGACCCTGCCAACAAGTTGGACTTTGATTCTTCACGGTTGCTTCGAACCCGTACGACACGCAGGACCTCCGCCGTCGTGTCAAAACGGCGTACGAAAGGCAGTCGGTGCCCCCCCCACAAGCGGCCCAAAGAACTTTTGCTTTCAAAGCTCTTTGGCGTTTGCCGCCGATCGACAAATGTCCCGCCATTTGTTGACGTGCAAACGAAGCGCGGCCGCAAAGCCGCGTGACCCCCCCGCGCGTTGACCCGCGAGCGCACGCTTGCTTCACCTTTTCACTCTCCTCATTCTCAGCTTTTCATCTTTCGGGCCATTAAGGCCGAGGGGGCCGACTTCACTCAGTGCGCCAGCCACGGGAGTTTCCGGCACCGCTGGCAGGAGACGGCGTACAACATGTTTCACTTTGTGACGCTCTATGTCTTCCCTCTGCTTGTCATGACCTTCTGCTACGGCCGCATCCTCGCCAAGATCACTGGGCAGATGCGCAAGAGCAAAGGTGCGTGAACAAAAGAAACGAAGCGGTCCCCCCAAATCGGGGCTCGGGTCTTGACCAATCGCAGGAGAGCTGCGATTGGTTGTTCGCGGGAGGCTGCTGTGACCGCGCCCGGCGCCCCCACTAGGCAAGCGGGCTTCCAATGGCGCTTCTCTGAACTGAGCCGTTGGGTGTCTTTAGATGGCGAGCGATGTCTGCGACGCAGCGGCAAAGACCAGATTCCCAGAGCCCGCATGAAGACCCTCAAGATGAGCATCGTCATCGTCAGTTCCTTCGTCATCTGCTGGACCCCGTACTACCTTCTGGGGATCTGGTACTGGTTCCAACCCACCATGATCCGCCACACTCCCGAGTACGTACACCACGTCCTGTTTGTCTTCGGCAACCTGAACACGTGCTGCGACCCCGTCATCTACGGCTTCTACACCACCTCCTTCCGGGCCGACCTGGCCGACGCGATGGCGTGCTGCCGCGGCAGACGCGCCGGCGAGGACTCGCCACGCTCCGTCGACGGCCTGGCGGCCCGAAACGCCGCGACGGCGGCGGCCGCGGAGATGGAGTCGGACCTGAGCTCCAATCCGCACAGCGGAAACCTGTGAGAGGACAAGAGGGCGTTTTGGTTTGGCTTTTCTTTTCTTTGCGGTTGCTGGCTCTGGGTTCAAGACTGGCTTTCATACTTTTTGCCTGATGCAATTCAACATCACCTCACCCGTCACGCGGACTGCAGATGGAAACGTTCTCCCATCTGGTAACCGCGTTTGGCTAGCTAATTGGAGAAGAGAGTGAGCCGAGTAGAAATGGCGCCCGAACGACACCCAAGTTACCAGCCGGACGATTGGAAGCAAAGCAACACGCTATTCGACATAAAACGTGGCCGAACGACGCTGCAGCTCAGAAAACGAAACACCAAATCCAGTAGCGACCGACCAGAAAAGAAGTCAGCACAGAAAGCCAATCAACAATCGGGTAAATCTCTTACACCGTCGATCCACATTTGTAATTTATAAGCTCAGGCCTAACATTACCGGGAAGCCTTTGGGTACACAAAGTCATCCACTTCTGGCACAGAAACGGTGGAAAAGCTTCATTTTGCAAACCGTCGTCGGGGTCTTACGCCTGCGACATCAAGCACACTTTTCTGACTAAAACATGAATCTCACTCGATATTATCTCTGAATGAGTGTAGCTTTTCTTTTTTTCTCCTGCCAAAATATAGACAACAGAGTATTTCTCGCATGCTTTCGATAACTTCGTATGGCTGTGAGAAAACAAAACTTAAACATGATGTGTGATGCGCAAAGTGATACTCGTTAGTCACTAGTCAGTGTTACACTGGACGAACACGTGGGTTGTACTTGAGTATTCGATGTATTGAAAAATTGTAACTTTTCTGTCACGGAACTTCTGGTCATGGTGTTAAATCCTGCATTGACCCTTCGAATAAATAAATAACACGAGTCTGTTCTCATTGGTATGTCATGAAAGTAACAAAATACAGTCACACGTTTATATAGGCGCAGTATGTGAATGATGGAACTTGACAGCCCTGAGGGGCTCAGCAGGGATGGGAGACCAGAAGAAGACACTTGGGGGCTGTTAATCACTCAAGGGAAAATAGGATCTAAACTTCACACGACATTCTTTGTTTTAAGTACTTGAGCAGATGTTCAGGACAGAGACTAGTATCAATAGTTCTCATAGCAAGGTGAAATTACTCAACAATGTTCTACTACTACTTCTAGAGGAATAATTCCTTAACACTTAGCCACAGCGAATTAAAGCAACACGAGCATCATCCAACAATTGCGTGTCAAATCAAACAATAGCCACCCATATTCCGACGTCAAAAAGTCAATTCGTTCAATTAGTCGCGAGGATCATCGACTGAAGTGACCGTAAAATGGCGCCGCCAATGCTCGGAGGACGTTTGTGCGTCCTCGTCGCCCGAGTATGGCACGTTTGACGCCAAGTCCTTGGGTGACGAGCCGCGAGGTCGTCAGAGTGAATCCTGGCGGCCTCGGCCGCTTCTCCGGACTGGGCTCAGATTTCCGTACTCCGCGGCAGCCGCCGTCGATGGATGACGAGAGTCTTCGCCGTCTTCTTCGTTCCTCATTGAAAGCGCTGCTGCCGCCCAGTGGTAGAAAGCGCACATAACATGTCTCCAGCGAGCCCAAATCAAGATCACCTTCCCATATCGCTGCTTCGACGTTCGTTTTCCCCGAAAAAGACGCCATTTACAACACAAACATGACTTTTATCATTTTATTAAGATACCGTAAATGCCGCGGCATACGCGAAACTAGTCATAGCATTGATAAGAAAGGAACAACAACTGCGTACAAGTCAAATTGAAGCCGTTTTTGTACAATTTGCAAAATGTAGCAACTAAAAACATCATAAAATACTTCAAATGCAGGGCAACCTTGGCTTACAAATGTAATCCGTTCACTGACTATTTGCGCAATGTTTCCCATCGAGATCAATGGAAACGAGATTCAACCGTTCTAGCCCCAGAAGCAACTTAACCCGGTTCAAAATAAATACTGTACAATAGAGAACTAAATGAAAGCACAACTCTAAAGAAATAATGCGGTGCGTTGACGAGCAAATCACATCCGCAATGTGCTTTTTCGCTTGCCGTTCATGTTGGCCGCTTGCAGTTTTCACTGAGATGAACATTGGTGTCAAACTCGAGGCCTGATCTCATTTTGTGCGGCCCGCAAAAACAAAACAATGTGCGTCGACTTCATGATTCTTGCTAAAATACCAACATTGCAAATTCTGGTCCCTTTGAGAAACATTGATATCTTCCACATCTTGCAATTGATGGATGTTAATATGGCACAAGCAGAACACCTCTGCAGCAATGCCAAGACGCTTTGTAAACCCATGAAAAAGTAAAATAAAATAAACGAACAGGGGTCATTTTTCTTTGAAAACATTCGTAAAACTGAAATCTTCCAAGAAGGGTCATTTGTAAACCAAGGTTGCTCCATCTCACATTTGACCTATTTTTCTTTCTGATCGACAAGAGAACATTCGTCTTGATCTCCGCCCGAACTCGTGTGGCTCAAGGAAAACAACCAAACACTTCTGAAGATGCGCTAACCTCTCTTGTTATCGCCTCAAAACGAATGCAAGTCGTTGATGTCTAAAACAGAGCTGCTCATGAATAACCATGTACTGTACACAAGTGATACTGGTCGGGGAAAAATGAAAACACTGAAAAGTGTTGTTTTTAATGGTTGTTTAAATTGGAATCATAGCAATCCACCCGAGAAATGTGTACAATTCACGGGCGGGAAATCCAAGTCAATTAAGCCAATTCTGCTCCGCCCCCACAAAAACAAAAACAAAAAAAGTTTTCCAGAGAAATTTGATGTCTTGTTACAATGACGAAGGAGCCCACATTACTGTTCACCTGCCTCAGCTTCTCTTCTCCTCAGTTCCAAGAACCTCGGCATATGCGACAGCCGAATGGAGCCGCGGTGAATCCACTCTTTATGCTGATTACACTGAAGGCATGAATACAGGAGCGCCGTGTCATCCAAGCCCATTGAGCAAAGGAGAAGAGGAGAGTCAAAAAAGACGGGGCACCAACCTCAGAAGCCACCATGATCAAGCTGGAGTCCACCATCTCCACCTTGCACCTAAGCTGGACTCCGTTGAACTCCACCGAGGCGTTCTGACCGGGCTTGTACTGAGTCAAGTGAGGGTACGGCCAGTCCCTGATGTACTGCTTCATAAAACGCTTGTGAGTGTCGTCCTGAATGTCGTCCGTGGGGTCTGGCACTGAACGGGTGACACAGGTATCAACACTCGGAAGTGCACATGTGTGTGTGTGTGTGTGTATCTCTCTCTCTATATATAATACTAGCTGGCTCATCAGCTAGTTCCTGCGGAAGGCTGGTAAGGTGGGCCTTCGGCCCATAAGTGTTGTTGCTTGGTTCAACTTTTTGTTCATCTTCATTGCTTATCGCGAAAATAAAGAGATGTTTAGCTCTACTAAATAACTAACAATTTTATTGCTATGCTTGTGGGTAGACAACATTTTTTCGCTAAGATGCCCGCGCGATCGTAGTGAGGGAGACACTGCCTGAGCGGCGCAGTGGCGGCGCGGTGAAGTAGGTACGTTTTGAAAAGGGACAGACGGAAGGACAGACCGCGTGCGGGACGACGCGCAATACATATATAGATAGATATATAAATAAAAGTACTGCGTTAGTATAAGTTAGTGATAGACTTGCAGGCAAATTGCGTTGCCATAGCAACTAAGCCGAGGAGCTATCAAAAGGTTGAATGTGCATAATAATCTCATTGTTTGTCTAATCAATATAATAAATAACGATTTTTGAATGCGCTTATTTAACCCGATTTAACACATTTTCTACATGCTGTTGATCCAAAAAAAAAAAAAATTGTGAACGTGTCCAACTTACATGGTCTGCACACCAGGTAAAATAAGGTTAAGCCGACATAGATGGGTCTGTGGTTGTCCAGGAACACCAAAAACCTAAAAAATGGATTCAAAGCTTTAAGGGCTTGAAAATGTCATTTCTCAAGTCACAAATCACAAAAACAACCCGAGTGAAAAAGCCTTCTTTAGGAACGCTGCCACCTGATTTTTTAAACGCAGACATCTAAAGACGTACCTCACGACTTGATTCGATTCCTATTCAGAGCGACGACGAGTCGATTCAATGACTCATGTCTCATCCATCTTGTTTTGCAGACTGTGTGACTTGCAGAAGAGTGTTTTGCAAATCAACGGTACGTCCGAGGTGAAATGAGTGCCCCCCCCCCCATGATTTATTTTTTCTGCATTGCGCACGTGGAAAGAGCCAGGAGGAGCGACGTGCACCCGCAGCCGTACGCGACTAAGTCATTGATATGGTGAACTCGGCTGGAGTTAGGAGGAAGGTTCGGTTCGGTTCGGACCGATTCAAGCAAACCGTTTCAAAAAATATGAACAGAGACGACAGTTTGGATTGATAAAACTCAAGAAAATGTCCTTTGCTTTCATTTCTGTCAGTCTCGTAAAAGAGCTTTCGGGGTTTCTTTTCAGTGGATTTATTTCGACATGACTGTTCGGCCTTAGAGGAGGAGGAAAAAGCTCAGACTAAAACTAATCGCTTTCGTATTAAAACAAATGATGGACAAATGCGCCTCTAAAAGCAAATTAAAACGAAAGTCTACACAAAATAAAGAAATCAATAAAAAGCTATCCTGACAAATCGACTGAAAGGTATGAGTCGATCCGGAGCAGTTTACAAGTGACCAAGAAGAACGCACCGAGAACAAAAATGCATCTTTGGCACACCTGAGTCGGTTCTTCCTGCTGGGGAGCTCCGCCAAGATGCCGGCTCGGAACTGAGCCGTGTCCTCCTGACAGGAGACCACCACGCGAGCCCCGACGTACACCTGCTCCAGCCTCGGGGTGACCTCAAAAGCAATGTGGTGTCCCGACACCAGGCTCCTCCCCTTTTCGTCAAACATAATCTTGTACTTGAGTCGCCCGTCTTCTACAATGACATATAGGCACAACCACGCATTAGATCGTGACCTCCCAAGAGTGAGGGCGAAATTGTTGGCACCTTTCGTAACCACGTCCACAATTTGCCCCCGTTGCCACCTCAAGTTCTTCTTCCTGGCTAGTACCGTCGAGCCCACCGTGATTTCCTCCTCAGGCAGATCGGGACGAATTTTGGTCGTTTCTTGAGGCACGTAGGCAAACGCTGATGAATCGATGATGGGCGTGTGATCTGTGGAAATAGGGAGCAGCACAACGTGTGCGCGGGCGGCCATTTTCAACAAGTAGGAGGGTCTGGAGCCCACCAAGCACGAACGCCACCATGCAGTAGCTACGAATTAACCAAACAATCAGTGGGGGCCAACCTTTTATCAATATTAATTTGCAAGTTCCCCACCCCTGAAATATTGCAGTTTGAAATGTGACCCCGAAGGTCGGTGGCGCTAGTATAGAAGCACTTACCAATATTGTTGACTTTATTTTTCTTCTGGGCTTTCGAACTTTTGGCCGATGGATGATTTGAACCAATGGATTCGTCAAATTGCTCCCTATCGGAATCCGAACTGCTCTGAGATTCATCTTCGCTGTAAAACTGCGACGGCGTCGGCGGTCGAAGAGCACTGATCTTGTAATCGGGAAGCCTGACCAACGACACCTCCACTCTTTTCGATAATCCGTATTCCAAACGCGTCCTTTTGCACGGAAAGCCACTTGTGGAAGGACCCAAATCACATTGAGGTTCAGGGAGGTTTTCTACAAAGAAAAAAAAACCCAAAAAACGTGAATATACAAGACAAGTACACTCAAATGCCAGAATATATATCAAAGAATAAACACAAATGTCATTTTAGTTACGGGAAAAGCACCCCCCCCCCCCAACTTACCAAACTCAAACCTTCCCCTCTTTACACAGGTTTCTTCAGACTGTGACATGGTCACCTCCAGCTGATCATCCAGCTCCATCATCTCCCCTGAACAATACAGAATCAATGAGTCAGTATAAATAAGAATATTAGTAACTACTAATCGGTGTAAAAAAAAGGCAGCCCCAGGATAAATTTAAGATATCCCTTTATTTGTCCCGAAATGGGAAAAGTCATTCAGAATTCAGACAGGAAAACGCTGGGTAGGGAGAAGGAAAAAAAAAACACGCTCGACAAGACATAACATGTAATAAGGGGGAGGATGAATGGGAAGGGGGAGTAGGGGGTGAACGCGACGCGGCAGTCCTGGCCAGCCGCACGGACACGAGCGTACCGCAGATCGAACCACGTCACAGGGGAAAAGAATCGGAGCGATGAAGACGGTGATAATAAGGATGTGTAAACGCGTGTGGTGGTCCAGTTGTGTGTGTGTATGCGTGGACAGGTCAGAGCTGCTTCGTCGAGGTCTGCTCATGAAGACAGTCCCGGCTTATCAGTCCATGGCTGAGAAGGAGGGGGGTGATAGTGGGGGCCCTAGATTCCATGCCTACTTCCATCTAGGGGAAAGGGCCAGATAGCCTTGTTTGTTTTGGAGGGACGGCCGCCAACAATTTCAGACTGCCTTGCGTCCGTGGCCTGTATCTCTTCTCTGGCGCCGATCAGCCAAATCTGCAATCTCTTTCCGCAGCGCGGATTCCAACTTTTCCATCTTGTTATCGATCGTACGGAGTCGCTCCAAAACCGCATTAATATTGCAGTTGAGCTCAGTCACCGCTTGAATCTGAGTGTTGGACATTCGCGCCAAACCATCCAGAATGACTGGCAGCTTCTTCACTTCCAATAAAGCCGCTCCCGTCGGTTGAATTTTGCGATAAGAAAAGAAAGCTGCCAACACCAAACAGCAGCATACCCGTTATCAAAAGGCCGATAATGTAGATTTTGCTTATCCTCAACGGACAGTATTGAAGGGCACACTGTTCTCCACTTTCTCCATGGATCAAGGGCGTATCCGGCAGGAAATGTCCCCCGAGGTGCAAGCAGGCTCCCCACTGCCTGCTCTTTTCGTCGAAAAAAAATGTTGTCGATTGCATCAAGAGACCAGCCAACCAATTCCATAGTTAGTTCTTCTGATGAAAATACGGTAGGAGGCTAGGAAAAGTTAGACAAAGACAGCACAAAGACTAAGTGGCGTGCAAGGAGAGGGTGGAGTTGAGGGCAGGAGCTGAGCAAAAATCGTCCGCCTTCGTCGAGAGCCAAGCATAAATATGCCTGTTTTTCAGCAGTGACATTGTCAGTACATGGCTACGACTCATTTTTTCTCCAAAACCTTTGTGTGTGTTCTATTCAAACAGAAGAGTACCAACAATAATGTCCACATGTAATATCAGATATATTAACTTTATTGATAAAATAGAATTGTTTTTCATTCGATTCATAGGATATTTTTCAGATTATATATATATATACTGCTCAAAAAAGGGGAGAGATTGAACAACATAATGTAACGCCAAGTGTTATCGTTATTTTTATTCATCAGGAGCTAAATAGTCTCTTTTTCGTGGTCTCGTATCTTCAGGAATGATTTGTAGTTTATTTTATTTTGCAAATATATTAAATAAATCACCATGACAATTTATTTCTGTCATACGAAAACCACTTGTACCAAACTATTGCGTTCGGTCTCATTTTTGTTGCCATTTGAATTACGTTTAACAGGCAGGACGGGAACAACATAGTCCGTGACGACTTCACGCACAGCACCTCCGAAATGAACTGAATGAAAAACAACTTTTGAAATTAAAATCACGCTCCTTCCTCAAAACAATTCTCCACCTTCTTGTGTCCACATTTGAGCGGCACCGTTCAAATGCTAGCATGATCGGCTCTGAACGGAAAGTGACCACAGAAGGGATGCAACGCGACGTTCTGCTGAAATTCAAATTTATCGTGACCGCTGCCGGAGTCAAAAGCTGAAATCCCCTCACGAGTCAAGTCTGGAACGATGCGTTAAGCAATGCGGTAGATGTAGTAACAAGCTTACCCGATTTAGCGAATTCCTCGCCTTTAGAGTCTTTGGGATTACGATTTTGTAGCACAGAGAGCATGAAGAGCTCGTTAAAAATATGATCAAAACGTTCCCGCCTTGACAACCAGTTTACAGTGCTAATATGAATGCAGGTAACGCGTCAGGGTTGCGTTAGCTGCGATGCTACTTCGTCGTCGACGTTGTCCCCCTTCTTCTTCGTTGTTCGTTTTCTTCTTCTTCTTCTTCCTATGAGTTTTGGGCGGTTGGCAAAAAACGAAATGGTGCGTTTCCGCTACCTGCTGGTTCGGAGCGTGTACTAGCCCGTCGAAAATAAATGCATGTATGAAGTAACATGAACAATAGTCTATCAGCGGTGTTTATCCGAGAGACTGAAATATTCTTTCACGAATTATTTTGTAGATTATAAATTCAAACACACATTTCCTCTCCCTGCGGATGACTGCGCAGCTCAGCGGAAGTGTGGTCGTCTCCCCACCCAGAGGTTGGGGGCTCAATCCCCGGTAATTGTGACCTTGGCAAAGTGTCCTAGAGCAAAATACTCAACCCCCACAATTACAACGCCATCCAATTTGAGAACCGAATCAAATGTTCTGTTCGGTTTTGTTTAACACTGTGAGAGAGGTACTGTAGTCATTCAAAATCTGTCCAGTTGCCTCAAACTGTGTCACAAAGCAAGGTGGTGGTGGACCCCAAAAAGCAGGCAAGAGGGAGGGAGCAATGTGAACTTGACGAATTGTATTAAAACACAGAAAATAAATCCAGAACAAACAGTCATGAAAACACAAAGATTCCAAAGGAACAAAACCAAAACCATGGCTGTGGCAAAAAAACTCACAGGAACAAAAACATGACGTCAACAAACAAACACGGCAGTAGCCATGAGCAAACAATGACCCGGCACTAGATGTTCGGGGCGAGAGTCCTTTCATACAACTCATAATTACATAACGACCGACAGGTGTGCAGCTGCAGGGGGGCCCTACAGTGCCACCTGCTGGTCCCAAACTGTACTGCATCACGCCTGGGCTGGGATATCCTTTATTGTTGAAAAAATAAATAAATAAACATCAGCTTCGACGCACGACAAAGTATTCATCTTGAGACATGACATCAAAAAATAGAAATTATGTGGCCTTCGAGTGTGGTGTAAGGTGCTCGAATGAATGGATCAAGCACCGCGTATTCCATTCAAACTTTAAAATACACCGCACATTGGGGATTGCGTTTCGGTTTTTCATTTAACACGAATTGTTCAGCTAATCTGCTCCTCCTGGTAGGTGGAGGTGGAGATGGAACCGTAAGGGTCGACCACCGTCTGGGCGCAGCGCACCACCGTCACCAGTAGGAAGAAGCACAGGAGGGAGAGGAAGAAGAGCGCAAAACCCAGATCCACATCCACCTCCAACGGGAGCGCGGGATGTTTCATCCCGTGGTCCATGGCGCCGATGAACGCCAGCGCTCCCGACGCCAATGACCTCCGTGCGACAAGAGACAAAGAGGAAGAATGGTCGTGAGCGTTTGTTTATGTTTATGAGGTCCGATAAAAGTAAGAAAGACGCAAGGCCGAGAGATATCCAACTTACCACACGTGTTCCAGCGTGCGTCCAAACTTTTGAAAAGCTTCACACGCTGGCGTCGGTCTCTCGGCGGCTTCCTGGTCACGTCGCTTGCGCGAGCGAGGCAGTCTCGGTTGGCCTGGCTCTCGCGTTTCCCTTCTTCCCCGCGTGATCACGACACGGCGAAAACGAGCCGATTCGCGCACACCTTGGGGAACATTCTAGTGTTGAGATAACGCCGGGTACGCGTGAACAGATTTATGTCCCTACAACTCGAGAGATCTCGGCTACGCGGCGCTCCTGCAACATTCATGGCGTGCGCTCGCATTTTGCGGCCTCCTCCGGATCTGTAAGCCCTTATTAATATTTGAGTGGGAATTGGAGAAGGCGACAGCGTGCAAGCGAATCACACACACACACACACGTTTTTGTTCTTCCGTCAAAAGGAGGCCCGACCGTTCCAGACGCTGTTCCAAGTGTCAGGGATGCTGAATTGGTTTTACGCAAGAGTGAGCGAGGTAAAACTGATTTGCGAGGAGTAAAGATAATCCGGAGATGCAATTGCAATCGACACGTGGAGCCGGCGAGGTCTAAACCGAGAACCGCCACATTCAAATGAACAGTCTTGATGAGCGTGTGTGTGTGTGTGTGTGTGTGTGTGTGTGTGTGTGTGTGTAAAGCGATCGGCCGTTGTGCCCAATCACCCTAGAAGGCCTCGAAGGTTGCGTGCCAAAACAAGAGAGGTGGGAGGAAACTAAATCTGGTTGTTGGTTTTTAAAGAGTGAAAAACACGCTCAACTTTCTAGGACATTGTTTTTCCACCGCTGTCAATTCCTGGACCCGAGTGGAACAACGTTGGCATACCGAGTGGACAACGGCGCCATTTTTAATAACAAAAAATGAGATACTGCGACTTTTGTGAGGATAAAGCCGATCGAAAAACGGGCGGATTTTGTTGTATTTGCCATTCGCACCCGAGGTTGTCGACAGCCGCTCGTTACATTCTGGCTTCTGCGATCAATAAAAACGTTTTTTTTTTTTTTGCAACAGCAATCATCCAAATTTCACATCGATGCGGTTTGCATCACGTGACTTGGAGCACTTGTGAAGTCCAGCCCCAAAACGTTTCAAGATTCAAAATCCAATAAAACAGTCAAAGGGTCGTTTTAACACAAATAGAGCTTTTTAAAATTTTTTAAATCATCATTCAGCAACACATAACACGGACTTAAAAAAAACCAAAACACTTTCTGGGGTGGGGAGGTGAGTGGGAGGCAAAAAAAGCTGTTTGTAAGGAGCATGTTGACGTGTTGGGGCACAAAGGTGGCATTTAAAAACAACTCTGCAGTCCAAATGATGAAGGCACTCGGATGGCACATTTTGGGTGACAGGGTTCCTGGAGACAGACGCCTCTTCATCGGTTTCGACGAATGAAGCGCTTTTCGCTAACATTGAACCAAAACAATGACCCCCCCTGCCCCCCCCAAAAAAGGGGCCAAACATCTGGTGAAAACAAATCCAAATGTAAGCCTATCCAAGTAGTCTGACTACAATTAAACGTCCATAAAGTGCATCTTGAGTGAGAGAAAACACTGAAAATAAATGTTAGCGACCGTCTTCCAGCCCATCAAGAAGGAGCACTTGATTTAGGTTTGCCGTTACGCTCAACCGGCTTTTCTTCTTTGAACAGGACTGGTCACAAATAAAAATCACCAAACTAAAACTATCTATTCAGCATCCACACACACACACACACACACACACAGACACACAGACACACATACAAACATGTTCAAATGATTTTGGACTCCGCGTGCATGTTCTGTTGCCACAATTCGAACCACGGCGGCTCACTTTTGCAAACTGTTAAAATTCGGGGTTTTGCGTTGCACATTTTTTTTTTTTTTTGTTTGCAACCAACAAACGACGACTCGTCCGTAAACTTCAATCTGGAAACGCTCCGTACTAACTTTGTCCCAGTGGCTTGAGTGAAATTAGTCAGGCGGAAAGGCAAGACTACTTGGACAAGCGATTGCTGAATGAACCTCAGCAACAAAAACAACAAAAAGAATCTGGTAAACAAACCATGAAAGCTACAGTGTGCTAACAACTCAATGTGACGAAGCGGGAGGGGAGGGGGGGGGGGAGCCAAAAGGCACCGGCGGTACAGAATCACTGTCTTGATTGTTCCTTGGTCAATTTCCAGTGTTGAGAAAAGTGGGCGACTATTGATCGTGTGGATATGGTGAAGAAATTTTCCTATTCTTTGGATTTCAAGGGGGGGATGCACGCAAGGGGCCGGCTTCGCCACCTGGCGGCGGTTTCGGCGTCTACTCAGTCCATCTTTCGGCGGTTGTTGTTGAGCGCGGCGTGGCCGTTGTGAAGGTGACCGTTTTTCAAGCTTCGATTGCGCTCGCCGCTGCCGTCTTCGTCTTCGGAGTCCGTCTCTTCTTTGTCGCTCCGCTCGTCTTCAACTATGTCCTGGAGGGGGGGGGGAATTCACGTGAAATGCCATCTGTTGCGCCGCTCGCGCCCAGACGGGCTGGGCACTGAATTGGAATTGCACCGCGATTCTGATTTCTGAGCGGCGCGCAGCGGGAAAACCGAGTTTATTATATGTGCGTGTGTGTGCTTCTTACGTTGCCCGGGAGGAACTTGATGACCATCCGTACGATCAGCCCCGCCCAGAAGACGTGCAGAGCCAGCAGCAGCAGCAGCAGACCGTTGAAGAAGTAGAAGCCGAAGAAGGGCTTGTAGATGGTCATGGGGTACACCAACGTCGCGTGGATGATGCTGCGCACAAGAACAGAGCGGACGCTCACAACCGCTCACACTCACCAATCAAAAGCCCATCCAAGCGACCGATCGCATGCCCGTCGTTATGATGGCCGTGGATTTTATTTTTTTTTGCTTTGCCGAATACACGCGCCAAGCGGCCATGCTGCAAAAACAGCACTTTTAATTCACCTCTGGGCCGGATGACCGCAACGCACTTGACTTTGGAGTTGGCCGATCCTCCGTCAAGCGTCTCCAGTGGGTCCCGAATGCCGCCGACTGGTACTCGTAAGAGGGAGCGCCTCGCGACTACTATTCTGGCATCCCATTCACCGGCTCATTTTAAAGTTCTTTTGAAGATTCTATGATTTGTTTTCCAATCTTGGCATGGCCCCGGGCCCCACCTGACCTCACGGAGCTCCTATGCTTCAAGTCTGCGGACCAGACTACGGTTAGCGAGAGCGAGAACGAAACAGAGGCCCAGAGGGGATGGAGCCTTTTCCGAAGGCCGCTAAGGAAGGATCGTAATCGTTATGAAAAAACAAAACAAAAACGATCGAATGTAAATTTGAACAGAGTCTAGCCTGAATGGCCGCTTTAACCGGTCGAGTGTGCTTTTGCAAAATGTTTTGGATCACAACCTTGTGCACCTAACGGCTCGTGAGAAAAGCAAGAAGAAAGTCTTGTGCTATATTTACCAGAAGGGGAAAATTACGAGGCGGGTGATGATGAAAACGACAGCAAAGACAACGAATATGAAGTTGCACGTCCTCTTCCAACCTGCATAGTTGAACATCTTGGCTGACTGAGAAGATGGGAAGACACGTCACAGGGTTAGCGTGGCCACTTTTCACCACTAGAGGGCAGACACCACACAACAGAGACAAACTGGCCGCTTGGGCAAGACAGGCTGGAAATGTGGCCACACGCAATCGCCTTTTCACGCTTTCATATTCAATTTCAATCTTGCCGCGAGAAATGGATGAAAGCAGCATGCTGCAGAAGTGGTTAAAAAAAACGCTATTTTGGATCTCGCCTCCTACCTCAACAGCTTTCTCGTTATTTGGAATTCAAGGGGGGGTCGCGTGCCCATCCATACCTCTCCACTTCGCAAACTTTTGGCATTGAGCAAACGGTATGTCGAAAATACGTGACGCTGGAATGAGGAAACCGTGACGCTGACATGTCACGGGACGGAGGGGGAAAAGGATCTTTGACTGCGCTATGTGACGACCACAAGCGATGAGCTCAACTTTATACAAGTGATCTTTTGAGCGGCTCATTTAACAGGAGAGCCCAAAACGCTGCGGTGCGCTTTCATGAGCGAGAGCGAGATATGGAATACCTCCATGAGATAGTCGGAGGCGTCGTGCGCCAACATGATCAAAGTTCCTCCCCTGATGTAGTTGACCAGCCAGGAAAAACCGACGAGCAAAATGGTGGCGATGTGGTGAACGATCTGTTCTTTGAAATCCTGCAAAGAAACCAGAGAAAGCCAAAAAAATAATAAAAAAAATAAGTTCATGGTACTGTGCTTGGTGACTTATTGATCAAGCTGTAAAGATGAGTCACTGACACTCTGCTCGTCCTAATGATTAACTCTGGATGAGTTAATCATGAGTTAATCGGCCGCGGTGGATGAGACAGCGGTGCAGAACGCCACCGATTCACATCAAATGCGGGCAAAAGTCAATCGACCCGATCGCGGTCGTTCCCGTTTCAACACCCCGGCGTCTCGGAAATCGCCTTGGCATCGGCGATGACGCCTTTGAGTGACTTCGGTGAACAAACACATGACTCGGTCGCTCATGAGACGGTCAGCGCACGCCTACCTTGCGCTTGACGTCGGAGGCCACGCTCACAAGCAGGGACACGTAGAAGCCCAGTTCAATCATGTAGTACCAGTACTGCGACGGGAGGAGCGGCTGGGACAAAAAGACAGACGGGGGATATTTGAGACTTTCAACAGAATCTGAATATCGATGTGATTTAGTCAGGACAACGCAGCTTTAAATTTTTTTTTTTGAGTACCGGAAGCATACCATCTTGGGGAAGTTATCCCACATCCTCTTCATATTATAGAACCACGGTTTCTGAGAGGGGAGAGACAACCGTTAGGATCCGGCCACCCCCGTCTGCGGGCAACGTGACAAAGGGGGACCCCCCCTTTGGGTGCCGCCTCGAGTGAAGAGCAAGGTACACGTTGCCGTGACGACACCATTCGCAAAAGGATAACTTTAGACTCACGTCGATAAGGGTTGCCAGGCCAGCAAAGAAAGCAAAAAGGTAAAAGGTAAATCGCCAACTGGAAGAGAAAGTAGTGGTCACATTCAAACATTTTTTTTTTTTTTACAATAAAGCACAAATTAAACTACTTTACGTTAGAAGGAAGAAGATCCAAAGATAATCATGGATAAAAAAACGGAACAATGTCATTCGTCGTCCGTCGGGTTTGCGTGCTAGCGCGCCAGGGTTCGACGTACCTGGCTTCCTGAAACTTTTTGATCTTGCTAGGGCGGTCCTGGTTCCGCCGCAGCTTGAACCATCGCTGGACCTGTCGCACTGAGCAGTCGGCCCGTTTGCTCAACGTTTCTAAGGCGCTCTGGAAGCAAGCACAAGAGATCAAATTAGAAGGCGGCGCCCTCGTCAATTCCCGGAGCCGCGTTTCTTGGTTTACCTGTGTGGGGTGCTTGGCTACGCTGCAGAAGTGGGCCTCCAGGACGGGATTGGAAGGCGGACTGGCGCGCTTTTTGTCCCTCACTCCCAGCAGGGACGCCAGAGGAACCGCCACCCACCTGAGGAGTCAAAAAGGCAAACTTGTGGGGAAAGATGAGCGGGGAAACGCAGATCACAGCCGACGCCGCCGCCGACGACTTACCTTTCAAATATGGGTCGGAGGACCAGGAAGCAGACAGCGATAGGGATGAAAGCCCAAAGGTCCGACAACTGAGGCAGGACCACGTCGGGGTCCTTGAGGTCGGCCCAACCGTAGCCTTCGGGAAACCAGATCCAGTCCGCCCAGAGATACTCGCCTAGCCAAGACGACGACATCCTGGTGATTGAAGAACAACGCCAAGCTCAGAACTCTTGCTCGAGCCACCGGGGTCTCCCGCCACATCACGAATGACTGGAGAAGGCGTCTGGCGCCGACTCGTGTCCTCATGCTGGGAAGGAAGCACTCTCGATACAGATGAGGACAGCAAGTTGCCTTTTCAGAACGGAGGAAATGTCAAAAAAAAAAAAAAAAAAAGGCCTCCGGCGCCCTTTTTTTCGACGCGCGTTTTTGTCCGCGTCCATTTCAGGAAGGCCTTCTTGGAAGGCGCACCAACAACTATTTGAATGTTATTCGCTACCAGTGATGCCGGCAAGTAACGCATGACTCTAGTAAATATAGTTAGGAGAGTTTTCTCCGTGAAGGAATCGGAACTCCAGTTACTTTGCAAGGTCACTGTTGACATGCTAACCATTCGCCGTCGAGCGTTCATGTCATTAAGTGCCTCTTGGGCGCAGCACGTCACATTTGACAAGCCTTGAATAGGAACGGCATACTTTCCAATCACGGCTTCCACTGGCGCAGGGGGGACAAAGCAAATGGCGAGAGCCAAACGAGCGCAACTTTTCTGAGATGATTTCTTCAAACAAAAAGGAAAAAGTCTGGGGGGAAAAAAACACGTTACCTCCTCGGCGGAGATCATCCGAAAATCTCGGCGCATTAATTTCATGAAGTATCGGCAGCTTTAATTGCGAACCAGTCGGACAGCTACCGGCGCTCGACAGACTGCATTTGTTCCGGCTGCCTCGTGGATTCTTTCACAAAAAGCTTCTGCAGTGCCTATTATTTGGAAGGACTGCAAAAGCGAGTCTTCTCTTCATTTTGTGATGTCATAAGCTTGCCTTCCATTTCATGACAGCGAGAGGGTGAGAATAGGCACAAAGAAATACTTTCAATGGATTAAAATACATTTTCAGTGTGTGTGTGTGTGTGTGTGTGTGTGTGTGTGAGGGCTGAAAAATCATTGCACAAATGTTTCTGTCACACGCAAATCCGGAACACGTGCCCCGCGTGTATTTTGGTTGACTGTCATAATCCCGCAAGTTTTGACAGAGGTGACGCAACAACGTTTACCGTATTCAAATGTAGCAAACGACTGCTTGCTAGGCAGAACCGGAATTGTCACAGCGCACTCCAAAAATACTGATGGAAAGCCCAAAGAAGTAAAAAAAAAAAACAAAAGAGAGATTTCAAATGTTTTGTCTTTGTGTCTGAAGCCTGAAATGTGGCAAAAGGTCAAAAAGCGAGAGTGGGCCAAATACTTTCAGAAGCCACTGGATTTGCTTTATTGAAACGTTGTTGTTGTTTTTAACGGATTCTCTGGGGGAAATCAAGGTGATTGGAGCATCTTCCTCCTCCTCTTCCTCCTCCCGCTGACTTGAAAAGCCAAAGTGGAGTCGCTGTGACAGTCACAGCTGTCTACGCCCTTTGCGTAAACGCTTCGGGAGCGGTTCCGTGTCCAAATCAAACCAAGACAGACGCACTCGCGCGCACACATAATCGTGGTGCAAGCGGGAAGTCACCCGGGACATAGTGGAACCAGACGTTGAGAAATGGGCAATAAACAAAAGGCAATAAAATCAAGTTGGCTGCCCCGAATGGCCATGTCACGTGAAAAAGACACGAGCAACTTTGAAGCGCTACGTCGCAGTTTACGTTAAAAAAAAAACAACCAACAACTTTTGACGTAAACACAATGAACACAATGGAGTAGTTTTCGAAAACATTTTTTTTAACCGAGGGTGTAATTAAGTATATGTTGGAATTTGTTGAGTGGGTTGTCTTATCGCGGTTCTCCTAAACAAATAAGAGAAAAGACAAGCTCGGGCCTGTTAGCTAGCTCCACTTTGATGTTTAGCTCTCTTCCGCCTCGAGTCAGTTTGCAAGCTAACTGTCATGCGTGTTCTGAGACATCTTTCATTTAAAAAAAAAAAACGACAGCGCAAAGCATTTTCTAAAATAGCGAACGGACCACACTGGAAGGAGCGTCGTCAATCAGAACCGAGCAATCCGCGGCCAGAGTGAACTGGGGAAAGCGTCCGTCGTGTAACGGTGCCGCCGCCAACGTACCTCATCAGACCTTGTGTTGTTCGGCCAGGTAGTGGTCGTCGTTTCCCCCAAATTCGGCGCTGTCGGCGGCTGCTTGTCCTCTCGTCTCGTTCAAGCGGAGTAAATTTCACGTGCGCTTCCCCATCCGAGGCGCTTGCGAACGTTCAATGATTTGCCAACAAGTCCGCTTCCCTCTTCGGCTCAAGTTCGCCTCATTCTCCGCGGACAATCGCTCGCACTTTAGACTCCACGGTCCTCTCCCTTTGAAGTGGAGATTTTCGACCGATCACAATGGAAAGGGGAGGGGGCGACGGGCTGGCTTTCTCCTGAGTATCGCGCGGGCCACGGATACCAATCGGGTCGGGCGGACAGACTCTTACGGTTGTTTGAACGTAAGTGGGCCGGGGGGCGTGTCGCGGGCTGGTTCAAGTGACGCGAGACGAAGACGAGTTTGTTTCTTTTTGCCTCTAGGGGGTGCTGTAAACAATCACGCCACCTGATCATTTCAACGCACCGTTTTCATATTCTCGCGTTAATTTAAAAAGCATCGATATCCACGCACTCGTGCGCACTAGGGCTCTCGTCGTGGGAAAAAAAAACAAAATCCAGATCCACTCCTTTCCAGCGCGCTCAATTGCTCATACTCGTAAAGTGACTTCAAGAATATCCACATTCTGGAAACTTTAGGTTAATTGAAAAGCTCAAAAGGCTTTCCGTAAGACCTTCCGATGTCCACCATTCCAACTTTCTTCCCAAACGGGCCTGTATTTAGCTCCATCCATTTGCCATCAATCGGCAAAGCCACCTGTCTCATTGGGGGGCCTCGATGGTGCCACCGCCCAGTTTGACATTGTGTTTTCGGGGTTGATGTGCAGTCTTATTTTTCGGACAAACGGAACCTTTTGGATTTCGTCCCTGACGGTTCCATGTTTGCACCTCATCCAACAACGGTCAAGAACACACAACTTGGAGCAGCTTCCAGCCTAAAAAAGGGAAAAAAAAGAAAAAAAGAGGCCCTAATCATCCCCTCATACTTGAGACATGCCAAAGAGGCGAGCGTGTTTGGACACGTCAGGCCAAACCCAGAATACTTTGGTACTTTGGCTCTTCAAACACCGGCAGCCGTCCGTCTCTCCACCTTTCCCTGGCGACTCCATCTTCGCACAGCATCGTCATTCACTCACAATTCGACGTCGGCCGTTGATTCCGTGCTTTGCTTAAGGATCGCCTGATGCCCAACGCAGTCTTCTTTGCATGATTCTCGCGAGCGGTCTTTCTCTTATCTCGAGTAGTGCGGATATAGGGGGAGGGGGTTAGTTACCCTTGTTAAAAAAAAACAAAAAAACACACACACACACGTGAAATCTTTTCTCTCAACAGAAACTTTATTTTCTTTTCAAAGACGCGTTTTAAAACAGCAACTGTCGTGAATAAATAAAGAAACATTATTTGTTTTTTTTTAAACTTCCTTACATTGATGCCATTTAAAAACTCTATAAGTGTATTTCTTGTCTTGAAGGAATGATTCATCAAATAAATAAGAACACATCACCCCCACCCCCATCCAATTAATGACCAAATAAATTAAACGTATAAAAACAAAAACGACGGTAGAAAACCCCCCTTTTCCAATTTGTCAAGTTGAAAAGCGGCGGACGCAGAGATTTTGAAGATGCTTTTACTTCTGCCGCCCCAACTGAGGTATGTACAGTGGGAGGAAACCCCCTTCAATTCTCTTTCTGCTTCAGAACCGTGATTTTAATTGACGTCTATCGATAATCAAACTACTTCGACATAAAATGTATAGGTGGGAATGATACAAAATTGATTTCCTTTTCCCTCTGTCTGCGTGGAGCCCACCTTCTAGATCAGATGTCCCCAACCTTTTTAGCCCCAAGGACCGGTTTCATGTCAGACAATATCTTCAGGGAAAAACCAATCACTTCTATCTCCTGGCTGCTCCTTTTCCCCCTTTTCCCCTCGAAAAGACTTCAAAGAATTTCGTTTTTTTTATGCGGTAACCTATCACGTGACAGAGAAGCGCGCATTCACCGCGTCAAGTGTGACATACTGGCGACTGATATAACAGAGAATCCGGTAATTTTTCAAAATAAAACACATTTCAGATTCCGACGTGAATAAAACGGAAAAAAATGCAAGTTATTTATTCTTTCTGTGCGGCCCGGCACCAAACGACCCACGTCCCGGTACCGGCGGTTGGGGACCCCTGTTCTCCATCACAAAATGACACTATACAGCAGGACTCTATTCGGTAGAATCACATGACCGATACGCTTTGACTTTTTTTGTTTTTTTTAAAACATGTAGATTAGAATTTGTCACTGACATTTGATCTACATGGTAAAAAATGAATCCAGCTATGGAATGACGGGAACTCGAGGAGCAACTTCTGACAACGATGCTGCCGTTGTACTTGTTCATGACATGACGGCAGCTGTTTGTGTTTTATGTAAATCATTTCATATACTGTCTCTCTCTTTTGTGTGTGTGTAAGAAGTGTTGCTCCTATGTGCTAAAACATACAAGGCTGGGACATCCCGAGGTGGTTTCCTTGATTGAACTCTTCCATTGTGCTGGAGGTAAGAGAGAGAGAGAAAAGAGAAAATGTTTAAGGCAGGTGAAAGAAGTACAAATTCATATATTACATCAAGAAAAAAAAATTAGATGCAGTCAGTCCCCATTGCTTCCACTGACGCCGCAGAAGCGAATCACTCTCGAATGATAGCGTCCATGCAACTCAAACAGTGACAGTGCACGCACAAAGTTGCCTTTCATCTCTTTTGGCAGGCAAATGAATTCACACCATGCACAACAGGAATTCTGCCGGGCACTGACTCCAATATTTGTCCGTAGGTTATGGCAAGTTCGGATTTTTCCAAAGTCAAATCATCCCATCAGATAATTTCGTCTGGAGCGAATTGCTCAAAACGGCATCGGCTAACTTTTTGCGTTGCGGAGACGCCGTTTCCACCAGCGCGTCGTAGATGAGCAATTCCACATAGGCGTGGAAGATTGGAAAATTGCTTGTCTGTTTTTTTTGGTCCCCAGAATTCCTAGAGAGGAAGCTCGTTCCTCTGCCGGCAGCCAAACAGATTAGCCCCAAACCACGGAAAGTAACCTCCGTGTCTCAAAAATCAAGAGTGCTTCCGACGATCTTTATCCTTATGACATCTTCCACGCAGACATTTTGCACTCCAAACGTCACTTTGTCTGACACGCACACCAACACACGGCGACCGTCATACGCAAACGTGACCCCGTCCACGGTTTCTGGAGGTCAACGCGTTTGTTGCGTTTCCGGCGTCACAAACAACACCCAAAGTTCAGGCACCAAGTCACACGGAATCGAGTTACACAACAAAACAAAGCTTCACGACTTCACGCCAAACTACCACACCATCCAACTCAACAAAGGGGAAAAGTGTAAGAATGATCATCATGACCGATTTTTAAAAAAAGGCCGACCGATAAATAATAATTACAACGACAACCACACAAAAAAAAAAGAAAATACCTCTGCAACTCAAGAATTGACAATTGAGTTTGTTTTCGAGTTTGGAGGATTAGAAAAGCAAATGAAAATAAAACCACCCGCAGCATGTCATGATCATCAATTACTTACAGATACGCTAAAGTGCCTTTTTTTTTTTTTAATCGATCGGCGTCGGCAAAGGATTGAAGCCGGGACCAAATAAAAAGAGTGAAACTCACAAGGCACCAAACACAGGTCGCCACGGTAACCAGCCATGCGGTGGAGCATGGCGAGTCAAGGCGAAAAGCCCCCGAAAGCAAACTTGCTAATGGCAACCGTCACAGGCAATATGGCCGCAGCGACCCACTCAGGCCGATGCACTTACGACGAAAGGGGCGGGTTTTGGCGGTTGCTAAGCAACCGTAGCCATAGCGACGCACGCCTCCACCATTTACGTATGTCGGCGGGGCGGTCTTGAGAGCGGTGCGACGGTTTGGTTTCGGGAATGACGGGCACACGGCACGACACCAAAACAACGAGCCAAAGGTCAAAGGTCAAATCCCCGACTGGCAGCAGTCGCATTGAGAGCTGTGACAGCAGCGCTTGGCCAGGACCGCACGCTCCATCCAAACATCGTCTGCTTCGCGACCATCGCGGCGGCTCGACTGGAAAGAGCAACACTTGAGAGCGTGAAAAGCCGTGGCGCCTCAGATGCGCAGCGGCGCGCACCCGTATACTCGCTGGCGCACCCGCGTCCTCGTTTCAAGCTCACCTCCTCTCAATAAGGTCTGTTGGCATCCTTGGGCCTCTTCAGTTGCACCTTGAGTCTCTTCATGCCGATCTGGAAGCCGTTCATGGCTTGGATGGCCGTTTGAGCGCTGGAGGGGTTGTCAAAGCTCACAAAGCCTGGGGGGAAAAACACAAGGAAGCCCTTTTCTACCTTCCGTTTTGAAATACCAACGCGGCTGACGATGGCGGCGACGGTTCCGGACGTCGGCGCGGCTCACCGAAGCATTTGCTTTGGTTGGTGGCGCGGTCGACAAAGACCTTGGCCGAGATGACATTTCCAAAGGGCAGGAACATTTGCAGCATCTCCGAGTCGGTGAACTCCTGAGGCAGGTGGTAGATGAAGATGTTGCAGCCTTCGGGACCTTTTGCACAAAGAGAAGAAAGAGAGGCTGACATGGTCCACTCCACTTCCTAAAACGTACACTCCAGCTCGCCTTGACTTGATGCCGCTGCCCGAGATGAAAAAAGCCAAAGTGGACAACGCCAACAATTTGCCGCTTTGGTTTCAAATCAGCGTCAAAAACGTTTCGTACCGCAGTTCGCAAACACAAGTAATCCTGATGTCAACCAAAGTACATAAGAGAAGCTGATAGAGGAAAGAAGCGATAAAGCAGCAGCGGCGGCACCGCGTCACTATGCACACAGGAAGAATCTACAATTGTGACAAATGACGTGTTCTCCAGATAGTCACTTTTTTTTATTTTTTTTTAGAATTTACCTTCACGTTGCTGTAGCTGCTGCGGCTGCTGCGGCTGCTGGGCTACCAGGGTGGCTTGGTGGGGGAACGGCTGCCCCACCAGGCTGTAGGCGGCAGGGTAGGTGGCTACCGGAAAGAGAGAAAAACAAAATCTGATGGGAATATTAACCATGAGAACATACTAGACAGTGACCCAATGTGCCGTCGTCTGAGTCGTAGCGCATCTCAACCAAAATACGGGAGAGGAAACACAAATGTCCTCCTTCCAAAAAAAAAAAAAAAAAAAAAAATCCTACTACATTGAAGTAGTTGAGATGTTTCATCATCTTGGAATTTTACAACACTGGCGTATGAAAACCAGCACGAATCTTGATCATTCAATGACTACAACGCACAATTTTCAAGAGGATTCATTTTGAACAGTGCCTTGACTATGGGCGGTTGTGCAAAAAATAAAATAAAATAAAAGTGTGCGCCTCACCTGTGTAGTGCTGCATGCCCGCGTACGCTTGCTGCAGGGGGTCCAGCACAGGACTCGGAGCTGCGGCACAAAAACATCATCACCAATCGCTGGATGCGCATCGGCGCGCTCCAAGTAGCCCGCGGCTCCGGCGCTTCGTTTCATCGCCATTGAATTACGCTCTCACGGTGGCATATGAGATCAGGAGCCTGTGAGTCGCAGTGGAGCCGACGCCCCCAAAACAAACAAACAAAAAGTGAGCAAGTGTGCGGGGGGGGGGGGGTGGATACCCGCGTGCGGCGTGTGTGTCGTTTGCCAAATCGCCAAAATCTGCTGAATGGAGATGACGTCCCTGCGCCTGCGCCATCGCCTACGTGTCTGCGTCAGAGTTGTGCTTTGCTTCGACAAGGCCGGGAGGACTTGAATAAGGTCGATCTTTTCCTCCTTTGGGCCTGGCGTTGAGGTTTGTAATCAAACTCTTTTGGAGTCAGAGGTTTGACTCCTACCCGCCCCCCTCCCCCCCTCGCGCCCAGATCAATTCGATGAAGATGATGTACCTGTTCCTAGGACTCTAGAGAACTTGAAAACCGCCAAGCGCCGTACGCGGAGCACAATGAATCCCGACAACAACCAACAAATGAATCTCAAGGGGTGGAAAGCGCCCAAGCGGTCCAAAGTGGAAATGGAGAGTCTCTTGGCGAGTGAAAAGCGTTGAGCAGAACGTGCCCCCCCCCCCCCCCACCCTCCTCCCACCTGGCCCCCGCGGTACCTTGATAGGCGTGGACCCCGTTGGCGTACAAGGCCTCGGTCGCCGACTGGCCGTTGGGCGCTGCCGCCGCCGAGGGGTAGCCGCTCACGGCGATGGGTGGCGGCAGAGCGGGAACAGGGGTGGCGGCCATGGACGGCGGCGTGCTTGTACCTGCGGACGGCCGCGCGGTTAGCCAGGCTAGGCTAGGCTAGGCTACGTTTGCATCGGGAAAATGACCCATCATCAAATCGCCGACGTCTCCTTTGCAAAGTCACATTGACCCGCTCGACGAGGGCGCATTCGAACCCCGATCGGCTCGGCGCGGCATTGGCGTCGTTTTTTTTTGTGCTGATGTACTTGAAATGCGAAATCCAGCTCAGGCTGGCGCCGGGCCGCCGCTCTGCTTACCTGAGGAGGGGGTGATGGATGCGATCGGCGTGGCGATGATGCCGCCGGGGTTGAGGGCGGCCAGCTGTTGCATCTGAACCGCCGCCACCGTGGCGACTGGGGAGAGGTAGGCCGACTGGGCGACCAGCGCCTGCTGCTGCTGCATCAACTGGGGGGGGGGGGGGGGGGCGGAAAAGGCAAAAAACTAAACAAAACAGGCTGTCTGTGGCTCTTTGGTGGCGGAATGAAATTGGGGAAACCGATTCTTGGGCTGCTCCGTTGGGAAAAAAAAAGCCTTGAACACAAAGAGTATAATCACCCCCCCCCCCAAAAAAAATTATTCATGTGTTTAGAAAAAAAAATTCTGGAGCTCATATCAACGGCCCTAAAGTTTGACAAATTGGCTCGCATTGCGCTAGCATTTGCGCTAGCTGAAATGAAACAGCACTGCTACGTCAATCCGACTCCAAACTCAGCGCGGGGGTCTGCAAAAACAGCAGGCAGCTTTTGTCGCGCCCCCCCCCCGCGGTGAGCTGACAAGCTCCCACTTGAAAACTTCCAATTCTTTGAAAGGTGTGAAAAGAAAGTCGCGTGTGTTTTTCCTCACAGCTTGCGCGTAGGCGTTGTAGGCCCCGAGGTGCAGGGTCATGGGTCCGATGACTCCCAGCTGAGAGGCCACCTGCTGCATCCGCCGGAGCCCCCGCTCCTTCTCCGAATCGGCAAACTTCACCACCAGACTGGATGAGGCTCCCTCAAAGCAAAAGGACAGAAAAGAAATGCTCGTGGATCGCGACTGGAGAAAAATCAACACCGAATCCGCGTCATCTGTGTGAATGTGCGCGTGTGTGTGTGTGTGTGTGTGTGTAGGACTCACCGGGAGAGTTCGACTCCCGTGCAGAGCGTTGATAGCGGCTTGGGCCTCGACGTTGCTCTGGAACTTGACGAATGCGCATCCTGGGGGGCAGGATGACGCGTCATCAAAGCACACGCGGATACTTCCATTTCAAATTGCCGTCTTTGAATTTGAATTGGAGCGCCCCCCCACCCCCCCAGGCGAAGAAGAGCCATCGCTCGAAAAGCCGAAAAGGGACGTCATATTTCGCTTCGTGAGAGCGAACGTTGAACTTGACGATCTCCGCTCGGCGCCACGTGCCCTACTCAGGCTTGGGAGGAAGGTCGCTGACCTTTGCTGGTTCCGTCGGGGCCGCGGAGCACCGTGCACTCCTCGATGCTGCCAAAGGCTTCGAACATCTTCCTCACGTCAGGGTCCGTCTGCTGCTTTCCCAGCATGCCCACAAACAGCTTCCTGTCTTCTGAGGAGGAAGGAAGGAGGCCGACCAGAGGAGGCCAGACATAAAACGCAGGGGGAAAAAAAGTTTGCATTTTATGCGGGTGCGCAATATTTGCTTCAGAATTGTGACTGCTGCTGGTGCGGCGTGTGTGTGTGTGTGTGTGTGTGTGTGTGTGTGTGTGTCTCTCACCCCCTCTACTCTCGCTGTCTGCTGGCTTCACCTGGATTGGGCGGTTCATCTGGAAACAAATAAACACGGATGCGGTCACTTTCAATGTTCAAAGATTATGGGAGTAGAAGAACAAGACGCATATGAAATATGAAAAACAAGTTTAGTGTCAGTGGTGGTTATATTTTGTCATCAGTCTCCTCAATGTGTTCCTTCACTTTTTTTTTTTTTTAATTTAGCCGGCCACAACATTAGGCACATCTTCTTTGAATCGAATAATAACCCACCTATGGGACGTATTGTTGATGTTGTATAGCCCCGCCCCCTAAAAGTGCGATTTATCGGACCGTTGAATGTATGCAGTTGTTATTGTGGCTTCAGTTGGTCGTCAGGCAGACTGTCTCTTCTGATGTCCCCATTTTTTTTTTATATTTAAAAAGGGTCAAGATGGAAAAAGGCTCGCTCAGCCGCGGTTTCAATCAAATTTGGTCTCGGGTGGTATTTGGTGTACCTAATGAAGCGGGCACATTTGAAGGCTCTTGCGCTTTACCTTCCCTCCAATGACTCTCTCTCAGAATCCACTCTAATCCCAAGTCCATTGGTTCCTTCCGCCGCTATTGCGCCAAAACCAGGAAAAGCACACCCACCCACCCTCGCGGGATTGGGCAAGTGATGAGATTAAGAACCCCCGCTGGCTAATCTGGATTACAGGAGCAGGCGCAGCATCAGACTACAGCCAAGATATTCCGATCCTGACAGAGAGGCAGAGACCAGGCGAAAAAGGGGGGTGGGGGGGTGGGGTGGAGCGGAAATGAAAACAAGTGTTTTGCAAATATGGAGAGTCCCCCCGCAATAAAGGCGGAAGGGGGAGTTGCGTAAAAGAAGAAAAAACATGGGGGTGGGGGGGTCGGTTAAAGGGAGAAGTGCAGATTAAGGGATAGAATGGAGCATATGGAGACAAGGCAGGATGATGGCCATGTATGTGTGTGTGTGTGTGTGTGTGTGTGTGTGTGTGTGTGTGTGTCGGGGGGGGGCATGTCACAGTGCCACTCTGCGAACTGCGTCTTAATGAAGCTCTTAATTACGGAGCTGGTGACATTTCAGCCACTCACCGATCTTGCGTCACTGATTAATCTGCTGCGATTGGTCACCAGGGGGACGCGATCGATCGCTCCGGGCCTTCAGGATCGGAGCGCACAAGTGCTCTTGACGCCGCGCTGAAATAACACCAACACCTGCTGCAAGGAGACTTATGTCTTCTTGCTGATGGGGGGGGGGGGGGCAGCAATGGTACCTTCTGTAGCAATGGTCGCGCAGAACAAATGAGTCATGACTCAAGAGTTCTTAAAAGCCCTCTGCAGACACTCTTCTATATGGGCAGGAACTCAGGGAAATCAGGTGGGGGGGGGGGGCGGGGGGCAGGCCATTGACAGATTTGTTTTGCCAAAGAACTGGAATAGAAACGCCATAGTAGGAGTCACACGCGAGCGGCGGCATTCGGGACAGACTGGAGACGCTTCGTGGAGGAGAAGAGGTACGAGCCTGATCCAGTCAATACTGTATCATGTTTCGTTGTTTTTTTTTTTTCCTTCAGAAAGTTGCTGAAGTCAAAAACAAATCACTTGTAGGAATCAGAAACCAAAATCTGGCTTGGAGTTGAACATATGGGGCTGCACTCGATGGGAAGCGGAATCTTGTTTTGATCATCATGACGGCAGCGAATACCAACCGGACAATCCAAACTAAAAAGTATGTCGTCATGGAAACAGATCATCATCATCATCATCATCATCATCATCATCATCATCATCATCATCATCATCTCCGGCGTCCTGTTTGAACGTCTGGCCACGCCGGAGATAAGCGCGATGCAGCAGATGCCCCCCCCCAGCCCCCCTCCCTCGGTAGAAATCCAAATATACAAGAGGGACAACAGTGAGAATCGGAGGCCATCAAGGCCGAGCCACTCCACATCGGCACGGCAACCGGCCCCCCGGCCTCGCTCGTATTGGCTGTCGCAATGACAACGCCTTGCAACGAGGACCGCCGGCGCATCAGGTAAAACGGCACGCCGAGGAGATGAGAGACAAACAAATGAAAGAGGACGACGGACGTTTACGGGGTGGGGATGGGGGAGCAGGAGGCCGAGGGGGTTGGATCTGTGCGGACGGGGGGGGGGGGGGGGGTAGAAAAGGAACGACAACGGGGGAGGCGAGCAGAGAGGTTTGTGCCTGTTGAATGCGCCCGTGAGCATTCATCACAAACACATTTGAGCAGCTTCACCCCCCCCCCCCCCGCCGCTGCTGCACGGCTTGTTGACAAAACTATTGTGCAGAGAGCTCGTCGCCATCACACGGCGCGCCGTTACGTCGATCACAAGGCCAAACACGCACGCTGGCCGTCCACGTGTGGCAGAAGCGACATCATTTGTAGGCGCGGTGACGCCCGAGGGGATTTTGCCAGGGATTATTCTGTATCCAAACCACAGATTATCCAATCACATCCCGGTCTCTGATCATAAAAGCCCCCCCCTAGCCCCCCGTCGGCTGTCACCGCGCGCTCGGGGAGAAGGTTTTGCTCCCAAAAATCATTCAATCATCAAATTTGAGATGGTACGAACGCTGAGCCCTTTTTCTTCCCTTTCCGTCGACGGGCAGAGCGGATGGAAAAAAAAATCTCACTTTGCGTGGCATCTTTCTCCCCGGCGTTTCTCTTCAATTCGCCGACTCGGAGGCGGGGCGGGGCTGCGGGCCGCAAAAGACAATGTTCCTCCTTCGCCCTCCCTCCGCTCCGCTCCCGTCACATCGCATCGCGCCGGGTCGCTTAGCAACCCGCCGTCCCTTGTCCCGGCTGTCGCCAGGCAACGAGACCCGCGACCGTAATCGACCTGCCCCGCCCCCTCACCCTCCCTCTCCCGGCTCCGCTGCTTTTTTACGATCTCCATCCTCGTCGACGCACGCCAGGGAGAAAGCGAAGGCGCAGGTGCGCGGTGACACGTCGGCAGATGGGCGGGGTTTCTCACGCAGCAGAGACGAGACGATACGGCGGGAAGGAGACGGCCCCGCCCTCAAGCTCTCTCATCTCACTTGGAGATGATTGGCGCGCGCTCACCTGGCCGGGCGCTTTCTCTCAGCGTTGACGCAAGCGCTTTGTTGGGTTTCTCTCTTCAAGCCCACCATATGAAAAAAAAGTCCATCAAATGGCGGCGGCGCTTGAATTGAGCCGTGTCAATGAAAAAAATACATTTGGGAGAGTCCCCCCCCCCCGCCCCTACAAGTGTCATTTACTTTGAAGCGACAAGTTTGACGCCAGGTCATAAACGGATGAAGAAATAGGCGGCCCGGTAGTCGAGTGGTTAGCACGTCGGCTTCACAGCGCAGAGGTACCGGGTTCGATTCCAGCTCCGGCCTCCCTGTGTGGAGTTTGCATGTTCTCCCCCGGGCCTACGTGGGTTTTCTCCGGGTGCTCCGGTTCCCTCCCACATTCCAAAAATATGCATGGCAGGCTGATTGAACACTCTAAATTGTCCCTAGGTGTGAGTGTGTGTGCGAATGGTTGTTCGTTTGTGTGTGCCCTGCGATTGGCTGGCAACCGATTCAGGGTGTCCCCCGCCTACTGCCCGAAGACAGCTGGGATAGGCTCCAGCACCCCCGCGACCCTCGTGAGGATCAAGCGGCTCGGAAGATGAATGAATGTAAGGATGAAGAAATAGGTACAGGAGACGATTCAACCCTGCTTGGATTTCAAGAGCGCTTTCAAACTATACATGGAGGAAATGGGAAGTCATACAGCAATGAGCAATAAAACACAAAATTTATATCAAAGACGGTCGAAAGTACAAAAAGAGTCCACCCAAAATTGTGGGAGCAGGAGGGGCAAAGTCTGGCCGGCGTGGCGCTAAGAAGATGGCGGCATCTCTTTTGAAGACAAAGCGGGTAGACGGGGCTTCGTCAACATGCAACACCCTAAGAGCCAAATGACTTTGGGCTGGTAGAGTCAAAAAGATAAACCAGGAGTGGGAGTGGGGGGGGGGGGGGGCGGCGGCTGATCCCCTACGAGAGGTCAAAAAGGTCACACGACTGTCACGCTAACAATGGGATTAGTTTGGTCACGGCCCGCCCTGTCAAACTGGCCCCAAAATGGCAAACTAGGCGACGGCCTGCCTTGACCGGAAGACCGGAGCCTCTCGGGGCGCGTCAAGAAATACCTCCGCCAAGGCTCGACAACCCCCAATTTGGATGAGACACTTTTTTGGACAACTTCATCAACCTGCCGATTGCCTCGATGGTAAAAACGTGAGACACCTGCTGCTATGCTAATGGAGGGGCCACATCCAAAGAGATCCAGGTGAGATCGAGGGGGGGCGGGGGGGGGGTGGTGGACCAACATAGCCAAAGCGGACAACTGCGTCTTTGCCTTGCGTGCCGCGCGTGGCCGAAGAGCGAGCACAGCTGCAAAAGGGGAAGTTGGGCAGCGCAAATCAAAATTTCCCCTGACGTCACTCCGAGACCGTCTGAGTCTTTTTTTGTGTGTGTGTGTGTGAGTGGGGGTGGGTCGTCGGCGTCGTGGTACATGCATGCGAGGCGCGGCTAAGCCTTGGAAAGACAAAAAGGCGCCACTCACCCCCGGCAGCGTCTTCTGCTCGTGCAGCGCATTCTGGGCTTTGAGGGCCGACTCGCGGGCGCAGTAAGTCAGGAAGGCGCATCCTGGGAAACGAGATCGAATCGAGGAAGCTCAGCAAATGCGCAAACGGGAGAGTCATTTGAATGACAAATTTGGCCGCTGCTCAATGTGTCATGTCGGCGGCGGGCCTGTCATGTGACAGGGATTTAGCCGGCACGCAGACGGGCCCAAACATTCTTTCAGGACTCTACAGGCTTAATGTAGCTTAGGTCATCATCATCATCATCATCATCATCATCAGACCGGTTTGGGCTTTGACTGCCCTTGCGGCGTTTGCGGCTTGCGAGCTTTTCAGAACAATTGCGATTGATTGTCGTTGTTGGTTTTCGTTCTTTTTGGCAGAAGGTGGACGCTGAAGCGCCGCTCACACTCACATCGGCGCATGGTGACCAAACATGGAAGTCGTTTGGGAGCCATCCTGTCATCTCGATCCATCTGTGATTTCAAAACCTTCCCGTCCGTCCTGCCTTAGGGAACATGTCGCCGATCGTCGTTCTTGTTCAAAAGCCAGTTGGGAGTCCACACCGCCGGAAAAGCAAAAGGCTTTTGAGAGGCCCGACGCCACCTGGCCTCGGAGTCTCCCGGGCGACCGACCGCTTGATCGACGCCTCCCTCCGTTTTTCCACGCCGAGATTTGCATTTGGAACGACTGCCGAGAGAATCATTCACCCGTAGGCGGCTTGGCGCCGTCGATCACAGGCGGCGCCAAAGAGACCCCGCGGCTTTTCATACTCAGGCGACATTGGCCCCTGCCGAAACCCGCGCGAGACTTTCAGGAGAGGTTCTCGGGAGCCGCGGGTGGCTCCTTTGTCCTCCGGGGCTGGCGCTCTGGGCCCATTGCATTGCCATTTCAATGAGGAATTACAGGTGGCCGCTTACAAAAGTGAGTATGAGTGTGGGGACCTGAGCCAAGTCATCACATCAACCTCGCTTACCTTTGTGCATGCCCGTGTATTTGTCCTTGATCACCGTCAGCTCGTAAATTTTGCCAAATTGCTCAAAAATGGGCTTCAGGTCCTTTTCCTCCAGGTTGCGGGGTATTTGCCCGATGAACAGCTTGATTGCGTCCGGCTCCTTCATTGAGAGTCTGTGGAGAAGCAAGGAGCACACACATAAGCGCGCTGAGCGGAGGCTGCCGGGTGGGGGGGGGGGGGGGGGGGGGGGCTTGACTTCACACCGCGCAAACAGGAGCTTGGCCGTGGACGTGCACCAGCCGTTGGGAACCTTCGCGCCATGAGCTCCAGCAGTATCTACAGAATGACTATTAAACCCGCACCCCCCCCCCCCCCTCCACCCCATGGTGTTTGTCTTTTTACACCCAATGGATTGGAACTTTAGCCATCGACATGCCTTGGAAGCGGAAACACCCCCAAAAAAATAGAAGTTAGACATGTGACGGCGAGCGCCTCCATTTCTAGGGCCTCGGATTACAATGAGCAACACCAATTTATAATTACGATGTTGCATACGATCGCAATCTATTGACACCGTTTTTTTTTCTTTTCAAGCTTTAGTGCCAAATGTGCCCAAAGAGAATGGCGTATTATAGTCGGGAGGATACTAGAAACACACTTGCGGGTAAATGTGAGGTTTGCGCCGACAACAATTGGCACTTAACGTTGTATGCGCCGATACTTATTGGAATTAAAACGCAGAAAATGGAAGACGTGGACATTGGGAATCCATACTGAGAACGTACGAACGTCGAGATTCACAGATGGTGATGTTTGTGTGATCATACCGACAATATTTTAATCCCTTCCAGAAACATGACAGCGCGCGTGCGTGTGTGTGCGTGCGAGCGCAGCTGGAGTCTTTTGTCAAGAGAGGCTGGCAGCAACAACGACGTCGACGACGACGACTTCATTCCACATGCGCGGACTAAATTGAGAGAGACCAATAACAAAGAAGGAAAGAGTTGCGAATCCTACCTGTGGTGCTGCTCTCGGCAAAGAATCGACGCAAACCAGTGGACGTTTTCCCGTCTTCCGCCTCAGACTTGTTCGCTCTCGCCGATTCAGTTCATTTGACTACTGGTGGCTCTTGAAATCCTTTTCCAAAGCAAATACCCAAAACCCTTCATTCGGGAAAGGAGCGCGTTCCCTTCCCCCGCACCCCCCCCCCCCTCTAGACTCTCGCGTGACGCTCCGAGATTGCTCTGTTCTTCCCGAAAACACAAATCGCCCAAATGTCTCGCCGGCCGACGTCAACGTGTTGGCACGGATGGATATTGCGCCTTCCTTCAGCGGAGCGCCGGGAATTGGCAGTCCGTTGATTCTCTTGTAGCCTCTGAGCGTGTGGTCGGTGAGCGACGCGCGCGCGTACTCCTTTGACGTAGTAAGCCGGTGTCTCCCTCCCCGTCCATCTCGCTCCATCCTTCCAGTGGGCGGGGCCAGTCAACCGTCAGGGACCGTCACTGAGCTACTTGCAAATATTAACATTATTAATTATTATTGTTATTACTATTTCGATTGAGGTACACAAGGGGTCCCCAACCACCGATACGTGGAGCGGCACCGGGCCGCAGAGAGACAGACCGGCGACCTGTGAGCAGATTGACTCAATCAGATGTGGCAGAAATGCGCACCCCTTCTAACATTGGTTTGCAAGTTGAAAACAACAGAAACCGCCAACAAATGAAAGAAGAAGCCGTACACGGAAAGTCGTCGTAACGAAGGGACCGAACGCACAGTTTGACACGCGCAGCTGGTGGGCAGCCATGATTTCCGAAGATGAAGCGATTTGTACAAGAGAAGTTCCGTCCCTAGCTACGTGGAGGAGGAAGTTGTAGCACGAAGGCAATACAAGAAACCCGTCGAATAATTGGAACGAGTCGCACCCGAGGGATGAAATGGAAAGCACGAAAAGGCGAGCAGAGTTTGCCAACCCGTGCAAACATGAGCAGTTTAGACGCTAATTCACTAGCCGGCAGCCATCGGGGGAAAGCAGCAATCGCTCGTGGCCCGTTTGCAACTAGCAATGATGCTAACGCTAACGCTAAACTAGGATTAAAATCAAAAAAGGTCAAATCAAGTCCGTTTTTATTGTCAAATAAATGTGGAACATACGTGGAACACAAGTGATTGTTGTATATGATTTACTCGGCAACCTTCGTGAAATATTTTCAACAAATGACACCCAACCAATGACTTTGTTTTCTCACCAGTGACGGTTGAATTGGACGAATAGTCCGCCAACTCAGGACTGACCCTCGTGTGTACAATCTGTGCTATAATTTGAAGTGGCAAGATCAAGAAAAAAAAGCTCACGTATTAACCATACGTGTAGAAAGTCAGCAAACGGTCGTGACGAGCAGTTTACAACTCTCATTCTTCGCTTCGCGGTGACCATACATTTCCGGACGCTCCCTGACATCCAGCCAAGCGAATCAGTCTTTTGTTCTGGTCGTGGATCTGGCCGTGGTCCTGAAAGGCTTCGGAAACCCGGGAGCACTCATCATCTCCGATGCGGCGAGACAGCAAAGAGCCGCTTTCTATCCGTTCGTGTGATGCTGAAAACACTTAAGTTGTGATTTGACGCGTCACTCACGCACCCTCCCGAAACGCCACGTGGCCCCACGTAAACAAGGGGGCCGCGTGACCGCAGCAAGCGCACGGTCGACTTGGGCTCTCTCACCGACCCCCAGGCCATCAATTTGCTCCTTCACGTTTCATCAGCCATTGCGACCGCATCCTCAGAAGCCTGCAACGGCGTATAGGCGAGGCGAACACCTGAATCCACCCTTCAAGGATGTGGATCGCGGTCCACTTTGAGTAACGGAACAGAGTACAGGACCACACGACGTGTAAGGAACTTGGAAAGTTTTTTTATACCAAATAATACATGAAATATGCAAACTATGACAAAGGGGAGTTCTCGCAGACCGCTGTTTGCCAATCAATTTTTTAAAAAACCCTCACAATGATTTAAGAAGCTTTCATTGGAGGGGTGGCACCTCAAGTGTTTTGTGTTTCAGAGGGCTCATTGAAATAAAATAAAATAAAAAAGGCTCAAGTGGAAAAAATCGATCATTTAATGGCACTTTCCATACTTACAATTGTGTGACCAAAACCCTGATTTCAGTACACACACACAAATAAAAAAATCTGTTTTGATTCCATCGCTGGTGGGATAAGTGATGCAATTAAGATGGAAGGTGACAGGCTGGGGACTGAAAGAGGAAGCAACCATCGCGCCGCCGACAACACACCTGCATCGGGGGAAGATGTTCCGAAAAAGGTTCCCCATCGCATGTGACACTTCAAAGCGTGGCTGTGGAGGCCCTGGGGATGAAAACAGGAGGGGAGGAAGGGTGATGAAACAGGAAATAGGCTTTCAAGCAGGATCAAATGAAGAAAGGCGACACAGAATCAAGCTCCTGTAATCCCTCACGCGGCAGAGAGGAGACGCCGTCGTCATCGCAAAAGACAACAAAGAACGGAGCTCAAGAGCCCGTCAGCAGTCTCGGAGTGGAAATGAACACCGGCTCGGTTTTGACTTTTGACCCTTGGCTATAACCGTCTTCCTTGGGTTTTCAGTGACTTTGTGTCAAAGGTCATCCTGAAAGCAACTCATGCGACTTTTGGATCGTTGATTCGGTTTATCACTAAAAAGGAACAAACGCAAAAAAAGAAGCCCGAATCACGATTGAGACGGTTTGCATTCGCTCGGTTGACGGCATCATCAGCAACGTCTTCTGGGACTAACTTCACTCCTCCCAAATATTTGTTGCCTAAGATTTGCGTCTTGTACTCCAAGCGGCGGGGTGCAGTTTCTTATTGGGGCTCGATTTCAGTGCTATCGGACTGCAACGGCTGTGTTGTTGGAAGACATTTGGGGTTTCGGATCAAAAGGTGAATATGAGACGAAACTTCTGAACTGCATCTTTTATTTCGCGGTATTCCATCGAGATGTGTGAAACCAACCTAAGATGGAGCACCTTTGCCTGAAGAGGAAACCCCCTCACCGCCCTCCCCCGAACTTCAAAGAATGGAAAGAGGCCGCAGTAACGGCCATTTCAAAGAAACAATGCAAGTCTGGTGAAGACAGGGGGCCACGGGCATTTATCGCAAGTCCAAGTTAGGCCACTAAATATTAAATCCATCCATTTTGTAATCCGCTCATCCTCACAAAGGTATACTGTCCGAAATTTTTTTTTAACCCCCAAAACAATTTGTATCCTATTCATCTGGCTTTGTTTGGCCCCTCTACGATTTACAGATGAAAAGAGGGAAAGTTTTTTTTTTGGGGGGGGGGGGGACAGAAAAGGAAGCAGCAACGGAGTTTGAAATGTTATTTGCACGACCGTCTGTAGTGGCAGTAGACATTTCAACAAAATATTCACGCTAACTTCAGGTATTGATCGTATTGTCAAATGCGGAAGAAAATGGCCGCTCCTATTTTGGTTGGTTTTTGCGGATTCTGAAAAGCTGATGGTCTTCAGTGGTGGAATGGCGGTCAAACAGAAACAACACCGTTTCCAAATCAAACTTTTATTACACAGTACAAATGAAATGAAACTGAATCATCTCCCCCTGCGTAGGGCGGGAGGGCGAAAGAAGGCTCTCACTCCTGGCATCCTTTTACGGTTAAGTGGAAAGGGGCCGCTCTCGACGCAGCGAAACCAGTACGGGGAAGACCGCGGCTTCACAAGTGGAAACAAAGCTAGCTAGCGCCAAGTGCTAAATAGCTATCGTGTATTGGGAGGCCCATCAAAAACAAAAACAAAATCAAAGTCAAAATCGTGATCACTCCAATGGGTGCTGGTTGTGAAATGAAGCGGTGAGAACTGCTAAGCGGAAACCAGAACTACAGCGTCAAGCGCATCCTTCTGACACTGCCCGGATTAAAGACGAGGAACGTTCTGTGGCTTCGTATGCATGACGCTTGCACACACGCACACACACACACACACACACACACCGAACCGTATCAAACGCTGACGGTTGATTACTGAAAAGCTCCAAATTGTGGAGAAAAAATGTGTATGTATGTATGTATATATATATATATATATATCCACCTCTCATTTTCTTGACTCTTCTGTCTTCAGCATTCTTCTGGGAGCTTCTGCTTTCTTCCCCGATGGAGTCAGTGGCTCTGGTTGTCAGTCTTTTTTTTTTTTTTTCTCGGATTTGGGCACGATTGTTGCTTCACCGGGCGCTTCGTCAGTCTCTGAGTGACTTGCCCCCCTTCAGCCATTTTATATTGGCTCTCCAGATGGAGGACAGGAGCACAGTCAGTAGTGCGGGGGTGGGAAAGGTCTTTTGGGAGCAAACACGGGTCCGGGATTTAGACCTCCCCTGGGACACGGACGTTTGCCCCTGAGTCTTGGATCATGAAAAGTAGGGAACGGTGCCCGTGGGGGGCCCCTGGGAAACGGGTGTGGAAGGCCAGGGTGGGGGGGCCGAGGCGGAGGTCGCGGGCCGGAGGGGCGCATCTGCAAATGGGGGTGCGGCGGCGGATGCCTGAGCGCATAGTGGGGGCGCGGTGGGCTTTGGTAATCCGGATTGCCGAAAGCATCCGGTGCGGGCGAGGGCGGAGAAGCAAAGTGGGCCCTGCCTCTGGGGAGGTTATGTCGAGGGCCGCCCCGTTCGTAGAAAGGGGCCTGAAGGCGGTTGTAAGGGCTGGCGTGAAAGCGAGGGCCGGGCTGGGGGGGCACATCGTCGCGGTAATGCTCTCGGTCTTCTGGGTAACGCAGGTGGTCGGGGGCCGAGCGCGGCCCGTCGCCGCCGTCGTACAAGGAATCCTGCGGACGGAAAACCGACTTGTGTCCGTGGTCGTGGACCACCATCCTGGGCAAACCGCCGCCGCCGCTCTGACCGGCTTGGCCGACGTCGGCGTGGGGCGCCTGCTGCTGGTCGAGGATGTTCGGCGGGGGTGGTAACTTGGGGACAGGCGGAAGGAGACTGCGGAAGAAGTCTGAAGGTTGCTGAAAGCTTGCAGGTTCCTCAGTTTCTTGTACTTGGTACTCAAAGGGCCCGCTTGCCTGGTTGGCGGCGGGCATCTGCGGGTTGTAGCCCGTGGGTTGCTGGAAGCCCCCCTCTGGGTACGTCTCACCATACCAAGTCGGGTCGCCCGGCCCCCGGAAGCCCTCCACGGTTTGCGTGCCGGCCCCGGCATCTCCGCCCGGAGTAGAAACGGGCGGATACGGCGCGGCGGGATCCGACGCCTTGTCCTCACCGTATGGGTACGCTTGGTACAACTGCCCGTTCTGAGCTGGCCGCGAGGAGCCTTGCGAGGCGCCGGCCCCCGGGTTGCGGGGGGGAATTTCCTGGAAGGCGAAGGGAGCCGGGAGCATCCCACTTTCGGGCTTTGCGCTCAGGGATTCGGGCAGGCCCATGGTCACGTCCATAAACTCGTCTTGGGTGGGGGTGCCTCCGCCTTCGTCACGCACCGGCGTCCCGTCCCGCGTGTCGGCTCCCGCGACGGGGCTCGAGTCGTCGACCCGATTGGGCAGGTTCAGGGCGAAACGCAGGTCAAAGTTGCTGAAAGCGGGATTGCCGTGCAGGAAATTGTGAATTTTGGATTCCAAGCTGTCCGGTTTCGCCACGTCGGCCGTCCAAGCCGTTGCGCCGGGTCCGTCTTGCGCCGGGGCAGCGGTTGGCCCGCTCTCGGGGAGCGTTTGCGCTGCGGCGCTTCGCGGCACGGTGGTGTCCAACGGCAAAGAGGGCGCCGGGGCGGCGGGGGAGGCCGCGGCGCTCCGATCGGGAGCCGCCGAAGCCGATGCCGAAGCCTCGCCCGCATCGGAAGACTCCGCCTGGACATTTGCGGTGGGGCTGCTCAGCAAAGTCGCGATGCCTGATTGTAGCAAAGTCAAAGGGCACACAATCAGCGTAGCGATGACGAAAACGGGGCTGCCGTCACCAGAGTGGAAAAATCACCTCACCTTCGAGGCCACCTTGGCCTTGGACTTTAGACAGAGCACTCAGGAGATCGGCGGGACTCATGTCCACCTTTGCCAGGATGTCAACCAAAGAAGTGGCCTCCTCACAGGCAGGACGTAACGTCTCCGCTGACGAGAAGGGCGTGGTCGCGGACGGACTCTCCGCCGGTGGTCCTGCATTGCAACCAAGGGCACACACGCTGTTGAAAAACACGGAGGAGGACCGTCCTCCGCTGTTCGGCGGCATGGCACCCATCCTAAGCGGTGGGGGCATCGGCAAAGCGGTCGGCTCACCGACGACTTGACCAAACCCGCTAAACAGGAGGTCACCCGTTGCGCCTCGGCCAGCGGTACGCGACAGGCTCGACGGTACGGCACGCGAGAGTTAGCTCCTCTCTTGGCTTCTCGGTACGGTACTAATAGTCGGCCTTGGCGAAGGACTCCGAGGGACCCCCCCCCCCCCCCCCGGTTCATTAAGACTCCCGGCCCATTCAACATAACAAGGGACCGCATCATGACAAAGGGATAACGGATAACGGCAGCAAATTCTGATTCGCCGTCCGTATTCGGAACTGCACTTCTCACCCGTGCTTTTCATGGCTGCATTCAAACTGCTGAGGATGGAGCCTATTTTGCCCAGGTCAACAGTATCCAAACTTGCTGCCGCATCAGACGGTACCGATGGCTCG